>NC_092179.1:7148737-7311671 GCF_045791955.1 Oncorhynchus clarkii lewisi | reverse complement strand
GCGGAGATCTTTATGGGCTATACTCGGCCTTGTCTCAGGATGGTAAGTTGGTGGTTGAAGATATCCTTCTAGTGGTGTGGGGGCTGTGCTTTGGCAAAGTGGGTGGGGTTATATCCTTCCTGTTTGGCCCTGTCCAGGGTGTCCTTAGATGGGGCCACAGTGTCTCCTGTCCCCTCCTGTCTCAGCCTCCAGTATTTATGCTGCAGTAGTTTATGTGTCAGGGGCTAGGTCAGTTTGTTATATCTGGAGTACTTCTCCTGTCCTATCCGGTGTCCTGTGTGAATTTAAGTATGCTCTCTCTAATTCTCTCTTTCTTTCTCTCTCTCAGAGGACCTGAGCCCTCGGACCATGCCTCAGGACTACCTGACATGATGACTCCTTGCTGTCCCCAGTCCACCTGGCCGTGATGCTGCTCCAGTTTCAACTGTTCTGCCTGTGATTATTATTATTTGACCATGCTGGTCATTTATGAACATTTGAACATCTTGGCCATGTTCTGTTATAATCTCCACACGGCACAGCCAGAAGAGGACTGGCTACCCCACATAGCCTGGTTCCTCTCTAGGTTTCTTCCTAGGTTTTGGCCTTTCTAGGGAGTTTTTCCTTGCCACCGTGCTTCTACACCTGCATTGCTTGCCGTTTGGGGTTTTAGGTTGGGTTTCTATACAGCACTTTGAGATATCAGCTGATGTACGAAGGGCTATATAAATACATTTCATTTGATGATTTGATTTGGTCATGATATTTGGCCTTACCAATGCCCGTGCTGTGTTCTAGGCTCTGGTTAATGATATTCTACGCGACATGTTGAACCGGTTCGTCTTCGTCTACCTCGATGACATCCTTGTCTTTTCCCGCTCAGCCCAAGAACACTTGGCTTCAGTCTGGCCACTCTGCCATAAAGGCCTGATTGGTGGAGTGCTTCAGAGATGGTTGTCCATCTGGAATGTTCTCCCATCTCCACAGACGAACTCTGGGGCTCTGTCAGAGTGACCATCGGGTTCTTGGTTATCTCCCTGTACAAGGCCCTTCTCTCCCGATTGCTCAGTTTGGCCAGCTCTAGGAAGAGTCCTGGTGGTTCAAAACGTATTCCATTTAAGAATGATGGAGGCCACTGTGTTCTTGGGAACCTTCAATGCTGCAGACATTCTTTGGTACGCTTCCCCAGATCTGTGCCTTGACACAATCCTATCTCGGAGCTCTACGCACAATTCCTTAAACCTCATGGCTTGGTTTTTGCTCTGACATGCACTGTCAACTGTGGGACCTTATATAGACAGGTGTGTGCCTTTCGAAATCATGGCCAATCAATTGAATTTACCACAGATGGACTCCAATCAAGTTGTAGAAACGTCTCAAGGATGATAAATGGAGACAGGATGCACCTGAGCTCTATTTTGAGTCTCATAGCAAAGCTTCTGAATACCCTTTGCTATATAAATCAGGTATTTATAAAAAACAAGTATTACAAATTTTAAAACATTTCAAACAAACTGTTTTCACTTTGTCTTTGTGGGGTATCGTGTGTAGATTAATGAGGAAACTTCTTTATTTAATGCATTTTAGAATAAGGCTGTAACGTAGAAAAATGTGGAAAAAGTCAAGGGGTCTGTATAGTTTTCCAAATGCACTGTATATACAGTACCAGTAAAATATTTGGACACACCTTTCCAGGGATTTCTTCATTTTACTATTTTCTACATTGTAGAATAATACTGAGTATATTAAAACTTTGCAATTTCACATATGGAATCATGTAGTAACCAAAAAAGTGTTATACAAATCAAAATATATTTAATATATGAGATTCTTCAAAGTAGCTAATGTCACTTGTGCTCCCTCTCCGGCCTCTAGGTCACCAGGCTGCTCGTTATGGCACACACCTGTCACCATCGTTAAACTCTCATGCGCGTCAAAATGCTCCCTTGGACTCAATCACTTCCTTGATTACATGCCCTGTACGCCACTACCTTTGGTTCCTTCCCCAGGCGTCATTCTTTCTGTTTCTTATTCCTGTCTGTGCGTTGTTCGTGTTTCTTGTTTTGTGTTACGTTTCATTTATTAATTAAAACACTCACTCCCTGAATTTGATTCCCGACTCTCAGCACACATCGTTACAGAATGACGCCTCACCAAAGGGAAGCATCAGGGGGTGTTTTTTTTTTTGTATTGGAGGTGATGTCGGGTCCGGGTGTCTGACCTGGAGCTACCTGGGAAGCGCAGCTGGTTTGTCGGGTTCCCCTGCCTTAGCTGACTCAACGGGTTTCCATACCTCAGCAGGTTTGTTAGACTCCCATGCCTCATTGGGCTCGACAGGCTCCCATGCCTCAGCGGGCTCATCAGGCTTCCACGCCTCAGCCAGTTCGTCAGGTTTATGCGCCTCAGCAGAGGTGACCGGTCCGCTCCAGATCCCCGGGATTGTCCCTTAATTTGGCATCCTATGGCTGGAGCTGAACGTGTCGGGGAGAGGGTACCGTCACATATGCTTTCTCTCCGGTGCTCTAGGTTGCCATGCTTCCGCATTTCAGCCGGACTGACAGGTTTCCCACGCCTCAGCAGAGGTGACCGGTCTACTCCTGATCCCCGGAATTGTCATTTTGGTCGGCATGCTGTGGCTGGAGCCACGTGTTGGTGAGGGGGTACTGTCACATCTGCTCCCTCTCCGTCCTCTAGGTCACCAGGTTGCTCATTATGGCGCACACCTGCGCATCAGACTCACATGGACTCCATCACCTCCTTGAGTTCCTGCCCTGTATATGACACTCACTTTGATTCATTCCCCAGGTGTCATTGTTTCTGTTTCCTGTCTGTGCGTTGTTCATGTTTCTTATTTTGTATTACGGTTAATTTATTTATTTAAAACACTCACTCCCTGAACGTGCTTCCCGACTCTCAGCGCACATCGTTACAGCTACCCTATGCCTCGATGACAGCTTTGCACACTCTTGGCATTCTCTCAACCAGCTTCATGAGGTAGTCACCTGGGATTCATTTCAATTAACAGGTGTGCCTTGTTAAAAGTTAACTTGTGGAATGTCTTTCCTTATTAACGTGTTTGAGCCAATCAGTTGTGTTGTGACAAGGTAGGGTTGGTATACAGATGTTAGCCCTATGTGGTAAGAGACCAAGTCCATATTATGTCAAGAACAGCTCAAATAAGCAAAGAGAAACGACAGTCCATCATTACTTTAAGACATGAAGGTCAGTCACTCCGGAAAGTTTCATTAAGTGCAGTTGCAAAAACAAACAAGTGCTATGATGAAACTGGCTCTCATAAGGAACACCACAGGAAAGGAAGACCCAGAGTTACCTCTGCTGCAGAGGATAAGTTCATTAGCGTTACCAGCCTCAGAAATGGGCAATTAACTGCACCTCAGATTGCAGCCCACATAAATGCTTCAGAGTTCAAGTAAAAGACTCATCTCAACATCAACTGTTCAGAGGAGACTGTGTGAATCAGGCCTTCATGGTCGAATTGCTGCAAAGAAACCACTATTAAAGGACACCAATAATAAGAAGAGACTTGCTTGGGTCAAGAAACATGAGCTATAGACGATAGAGTTCAAATCTGAGATTTTTGGTTCCAACCTCCATGTCTTTGTGAGACGCAGAGTAGGTGAACGGATGATCTCCGCATCTGTGGTTCCCACTGTGAAGCATGGAGGAGGAGGTGTGATGGTGTGTGGGTGCTTTGCTGGCGACACTGTCAGTGATTTGTTTAGAACTCAAGGCACAGTTAACCAGCATGGCTACCACAGCATTCTGCAGCGATACGCCATCCCGTCTGGTTTGCGCTTAGTGGGACTGTCACGTTCTGACCCTAGTATTTGTGTTATTTGTTTGTTTGAATTGGTCAGGACGTGAGTTGGGTGGGCATTCTATGTTTTGTGTTTCTAGGTTGGTTTTCTGTGTTCGGCCTAGTATGGTTCTCAATCAGAGGCAGGTGTCGTTAGTTGTCTCTGATTGAGAATCATACTTAGGTAGCCTGGGTTTCACTGTTGTTTTGTGGGTGATTGTTTCCGTGTCTGTGTTTTACACCACACGGTACTGTTTTCACATTTGTTGTTTTTTTGTAAATTGAAGTGTTCAGTTTGAATTTATTTATTAAATAAGATGAACACAAACCACGCTGTGCTTTGGTCCTCTCCTTCAACGGAAGAAAACCCTTACAGGGACTAATTTGTTTTTCAACAGGACAATGACCCAACACACAGGAGAGTGATGGAGTGCTGGGGATATGCACCAACAACTTCCTTGGAATATCATACAAGAGTATAGGTAAGTGTAAAACAGGTACATATGTCAAAATGGGATCAGCACACCCATTGACTATACATTAGAATTAGCTTATCATTTTTGAAATTAAGGATCTCATTACCAAAACAGACCTAAAAATTATGTGGTTATCAGTCATTATTCATAATACATTCAGGATTATCTGTAATCATGGTAGCAACTGCATTATTAATGTAGATGTTTTTAGAAACATGTTCTATTTTTGTTTACAATTAAAGTGAATCTGAAATGACACAATACATTATTTACCATTCATTTCTATTGGGCACAAAATAATTTGAAACACAACCAAAACAAAGAGCAAATACATCAAACAAATGTGTAGAGTCACAAGCTTGATTTAGTCATACTATTAATATGGGAACAAATACTTATTTTAATACACATAAGTGAATTTGTCCCAATACCCTTTTAGTTTTAAAATGGGGGGACTATGTACAAAAACTGCAGTAATTTCTAAACGGTTACCCCAATATTGATGACAGGCACATTATCACTCTACCTCTGACATGGATCTCTTTTTTTATTTATTTTTATATTTTATTTTACCCCCTTTTTTCTCCCCAATTTCGTGGTATCCAATTGTTAGTAGCTACTATCTTGTCTCATCGCTACAACTCCCGTATGGGCTCAGGAGAGACGAAGGTTGAAAGTCATGCGTCCTCCGATACACAACCAACCAAGCCGCTGCTTCTTTAACACAGCGCACATCCAACCCGGAAGCCAGCCGCACCAAGGCAAGCAAATTTTCCATCATAATTTGCAAATAAATTCATTCAATCCTACAATGTGATTTTATGGATTTTTTTCCCTCATTTTGTCTGTCATAGTTGAAGTGTACCTATGATGAAAATTACAGGCCTCTCTCATCTTGTTAAGTGGGAGAACTTGCACAATTGGTGGCTGACTAAATACTTTTTTTGCCCCACTGTAGATACTTTTGTACCTGTTTCCTCCAGCATCTTCACAAGGTCCTTTGCTGTTGTTCTGGGATTGATTTGCACTTTTCTCAAAGTACGTTCATCTCTAGGAGACAGAACGCGTCTCCTTCCTAAGCGGTATGACGGTTGCGTGGTCCAATGGTGTTTATACTTGCGTACTATTGTTTGTACAGATGAACTTGGTACTTTTTGGCATTTGGAAATTGCTCCCAAGGATGAACCATACATGTGGAGGTCTACAATTCTTTTTCTGACATCTTGGCTGATTTAGTTTGATTTTCCCACGGTGTCAAGCAAAGAGGCACTGAGTTTGAAGGTAGGCCTTGAAATACATTCACAGGTACACCTCCAATTGACTCAACTGATGTCAATTAGCCTATCAGAAGCTTCTAAAGCCATGACATCATTTTCTGGAATTTTCCAAGCTGTTTAAAGGCCCAGTCAACTTACTGTATGTTAGCTTCTTGACCCACTGGAATTGTGATACAGTGAAATAATCTGCCTGTAAACAATTGTTGAAAAAAATTACTCGCGTCATGCACAAAGTAGATGTCCTAACCGACTTGCCAAAACTATAGTTTGTTAACAAGAAATTTGTGGAGTGGTTGAAAAACGAGCTTTAATGACTCCAACCTAAGGTGTATGTTAACTTCCGACTTCAACTGTATTTAAGTTGTTTTGCTTACAGCTTAGTTGAACATTTGTCTAATGCTGGACGTATGCAATGATGGTTGTGCATATGATTGGTATTGGACCACTTCTCATACATAGAAAGGGTAATTAAACAGAGATTAACGCCGTTCTAGCCTTTCCACTCCTAACATTTACTGTACATTTAACACATCTTTATAGTTACTGTAAATTTAACACATCTTTATTTACTGTAAATGTATGATATGTTTTATATTTAATTTAAACTACTGACATGGGAATATTAGGTAGGCAGAGATTAACGTTATTCAAGCCTTTTCTCTTTTGGTTTTTAGCATTTCATGTACATTTAACCTTCTCTGTGTGCGGCCATAATGTACTTTTCTTCATAATGGGAGTTTTCCTGAATAGAAGGTAATGGAAAACCATTGAAGAAATGGTTCCTCTGTGGTCGATGTGTAATTATTTTGAAGCCGAGGGTCATTTATTTCCTTTGTTATTTCCCTGCTTTAATAACTGATCCTTTGATAGTTTCCTAGTCCCCACTACCTGACATTGATGTCACTTCAATCATAGGTCTCCATGCAACGTTGTGAATAGAATGGTAAACTAAGTCCTACTAAGCACTCAAGAAAAGTATTTTAGAAGACAAGCAAAATAATGATTTGCTTCCACTGGTCCTATGGTCCTTGTTAATTATTGGCCACCTCAGTTTTCAGAATGGAACCCCATTGAAAACCTGTGGTTTGAATTGAAGAGGGCTGGATCTGGAAAGGTTCTGTATGGAGGACTGGGCTAAGATCCATTCCAATGTGTTCTCCAATCTCATAAAACATTTTGTAAAATGATTGGTGTCGCAACGGGAGGGTGCAGTAATACTGAAAATAAGGGATCTAATCATTTTGACCTGTATCTTTTTGCCATTTTTTTAAAACAAAGTTCAAGTAATAATAAACAAAACATGAAGAATTGTGTATGTGTGCCATTCAGACAAAATGTTTAAGTGCCTTTGAAAAGGGTACGGTAGTAGTTACCAGTCAAAAGTTTGGACACACCGATTTAAGGGTTTTTCTAGTATTTGTTTTTCACAATTTACATTACTGAACAATAGTGAAGACATTAAAACATGTAGTAACCAAAAAAAGTGTTAAATCAAAATATATTTTAGATTCTTAAATGTATCCAACCTTTGCCTTGACAGCTTTCCACACTCTTGGCATTATCTTAACCAGCTTCATGAGGTAGTCACCTGGAATGCATTTCAATTAACAAGTGTGCCTTGTTGTGGAATTTCTTTCCTTCTTATTGCGTTTGAGCCAATCAGTTGTGTTGTGACAAGGTAGGGATGGTATACAGAATTTGGTAAAAGTCCAAGCCCATATTATGGCAAGAACATCTCAAATAAGCAAAGAAAAACGACAGTCCATCATTACTTTAAGACATGAAGGTCAGTCAATGAGTAACATTTCAAGATTTTTTTTTTTTTCAAGTGCAGTCACAAACAACATCAAGCGCTATGATGAAACTGGCTCTCATGAGGACCGCCACAGGAATGGAAGACCCAGGATTAATTTGAGATTTAACTGCACCTCAGATTGCAGCCCGAATAAAGTCTTCACAGTGGTCAAGACAGACACATCTCAACATCAATTGTTCAAAGAAACCTCTACTAAACGACACCAATAAAAAGAAGAGACTTGCTTGGACCAAGAAACACGAGCAATGGACATTAGACCAGCGGCAATCAGATTTATTTCTTGGCCCAAGCAGATTCTGTTCTTTGGTCCTTTTGATTCTGTCCAAATTTGAGACTTTTGGTTCCATTGTGAGACACTAAGTAGGTGAACAGATGCTCTTCGCATGTGTGGTTCCCACCGTGAAGCATGGAGGAGGAGGTGTGATGGTGTTGGTGTGCTTTGCTGGTGACACTACGTGATTTAAGGTTCACTTAACCAGCATGGCTACTACAGCATTCTGCAGCAATACGCCATCCCATCTGGTTTGCGCTTTGTGGGACTATGTAATTTTTCAACAGGACAATGACCCAACACACCTCCAGGCTGTGTAAAGCCTATTTGACCAAGAAGGAGAGTGATGGAGTGCTGCATCAGATGACCTGGCCTCCACAATCACCTCAACCCAATTTATATGGTTTGGGATGAATTGGACCACAGAGTGAAGGAAAAGCAGCCACAAATGAACTTTTAACAAGGCACACCTGTTAATTGAATTGCATTACAGGTGATTACCTCATCAAGCTCATTGAGAGAATGCCAATAGTGTGCAAAGCTGTCATCAAGGCAAAGGGTGACTACTTTGAAGAACCTCAAATATAAAATATATGAACTTTTTTTGTGTTCATGTGTTATTTTATAGTTTATGTCTTCGCTATTATTCTACAATGTCGAAAAAAATATATATATAAGAAAAACCCTTGAATGAGTAGGTGTGTCCAAACTTGTGACTGGCCCTGTATGTTATTTTTTTTGCATATAGTATTGTATTTTATAGTCTTTTTGACACATCTTTTTCAAGGGATCCAATCATTTTGAACACCACTATCTATCCATTGGCCTGATGCATGGTGCAGAGAGACACCATAACATTGTTCTTATTGGCGGAGCTTGAAGAAACCCACCATATGCTTATTAAACCAATCACCTGGGCCACATTAAATCATCTACGGGCGGTGGTCACACGCATGAACGCACACACACAATCCCCACACACTAGTAAGCAAAACATTTAATAATCTCTGGCTGGGCTATTGATTTGTTCACTGCTGTGGTCCAGAGGCTCTGATTGGCCGGCCTGTGGCGCGCGCAGGTGCGCACACACACACACACTCTGATCGGCCCTACCCTGTGTGTAACACACACTCAGTACACAGGATGTGGTGCTTAAAAAACAACCCTGGGCAGGGATTTAAATCCCTGCATACTCTATTGATTATAGCCTCCCCACCCATTTTCCCTTCTGCTGGGTTCTTTAATCTGCTACCCGAAGGGAAAACACAGATTAACAAGAGAAATGCTTCTAAAAAAAGGCAGCAGGGAAAGAAATGAGGAGAGAAAATATGACATTAGTCAAAAGGAGTACTTTGCTGTTTTGGGAGATGGAGCTTTCTCTTGTTTGCAGTATAGGGGAGCAGGAGCAGGCTGCCTCATGGAAACACTGACCAAATAACAACAACTACACAAATTTCTCCTCAACAGGATAGTATTCCCACTCTGGCTAGTCCTTAATTGTTACAGAACCCCTTTCTCCGAGGCTCCACTCTCCATTGTCAGGGGGTGTAATTGAGCAAGGTTAATAATATTTGAGGCAGGCGTGTGGCAGTTTGGTGGGCACAGGGCCGAGCGGGTGTCCCAGAGCAGGTGTCTGATTTCCCCTTCGGCTGATGGCAGGAGATAGGCCCTCCCAATATGGGTTGGCATTGCCTTGACAACCTTACCGTCGGGAGTACTGCTCTAAACACTAATTAGTATGACTTTGGGAGAGAGAGAGGGGGAAATAGGGATGGAGGGGGGAGTAGGGGAAAGAGAGTCAGAGAAGGAGAGGATAGAGAGGTAGAGAGAGAGTAATGGAGGGAGGGAGGAGGAGAATGAAGGGGGGAAGTGCAACTCAGACACTGCTACTCAAACCTGTTCAGGGAATCAGGAAACACAGATTGCCCATAAAGGTACAGTAGATACAGTTACATACACCTTAACCAAATACATTTAAACTCAGTTTTTCACAATTCCTGACATTTAATACTAGTAAAAATTCCCTGCTTAGGTCAGTTGGGGTCACCACTTTACTTTTAGAATGTGAAATGTCAGAATAATAGTACAGAGAATTATTTATTTCAGCTTTTATTTTTTTCATCACATTCCCAGTGGGTCAGAAGTTTACATGCGCTGAATTAGTATTTGGTAGCATTGCCTTTAAAATGTTTAACTTGGGTCAAACGTTTCAGGTAGCCTTCCACAAGCTTCCCACAATTAGTTGGGTGAATTTTGGCCCATTCCTTCTGACAGAGCTGGTGTAACTGAGTCAGGTTTGTAGGCCTCCTTCGTGGCACACGCTTTTTCATTTCTGCCCACAAATGTTCTATTGGAAGGAGATCAGGGATTTGTGATGGCCACTCCAATACCATGAATTTGTTGTCCTTAAGTGATTTTGCCACAACTTTGGAAGGATGCTTGGGGTCATTGTCCATTTGGAAGACCCATTTGCATCCAAGCTTTAACTTCCTGACTGATGCCTTGAGATGTTGCTTCAATATATCCACTTCACGTTCCACGTGACGCCATCTATTTTGTGAAGTGCACCAGTCCCTCCTGCAGCAAAGCATCCCCACATCATGATTTTGCCACCCCCGTGCATCACGGTTGGGATGGTGTTCTTCGGCTTGCAAGCCTCCCCCATTTTCCTCCAAACATAATGATGGTCATTATGGCCAAACAGTTCTATTTGTGTTTCATCAGACCAGAGGACATTTCTCCAAAAAATACGATCACTCCCCATGTGCAGTTGCAAAACGTAGTCTGGCTTTTTTATGGCGGTTTTGGAGCAGTGGCTTCTGCCTTGCTGAGTGGCCTTTCAGGTTGTCGATATAGGACTCGTTTTACTGTGGGTATAGATACTTTTGTACCCGTTTCCTCCAGCATCTTCACAAGATCCTTTGCTGTTTGTTCTGGGATTGATTTGCACTTTTCGCACCAAAGTACGTTCATCTCTAGGTGACAGAACACGTCTCCTTCCTGAGCAGTATGACGGCTGCGTGGTCCCATGGTGTTTATACTTGCCTACTATTATTTTCTACAGATGAACTTGGTACCTTCGGGCATTTGGAAATTGCTCCCAAGGATGAACCAGCCTTGTGGAGATCTACTCCTTTTTTTCTGAGATCTTGGCTGATTTCTTTAGATTTTCCTATGATGTCAAGCAAAGAGACCCTGAGTTTGAAGGTAGGCCTTGAAATACATCCACAGGTCAAATCAAATCAAATCAAATTTTATTTGTCACATACACATGGTTAGCAGATGTTAATGCGAGTGTAGCGAAATGCTTGTGCTTCTAGTTCCGACAATGCAGTAATAACAAGTAATCTAACTAACAATTCCAAACTACTGTCTTGTACACAGTATAAGGGGATAAAGAATATGTACATAAGGATATATGAATGAGTGATGGTACAGAGCAGCATAGGCAAGATACAGTAGATGGTATCGGGTACAGTATGTACAAATGAGATGAGTATGTAAACAAAGTGGCATAGTATAGTATAAAGTGGCTAGTGATACATGTATTACATAAGGATACCGTCGATGATATAGAGTACAGTATATACGTATGCGTATGAGATGAATAATGTAGGGTAAGTAACATTTATATAAGGTAGCATTGTTTAAAGTGGCTAGTGATATATTTACATCATTTCCCATCAATTCCCATTATTAACGTGGCTGGAGTTGAGTCAGTGTCAGTGTGTTGGCAGCAGCCACTCAGTGTTAGTGGTGGCTGTTTAACAGTCTGATGGCCTTGAGATAGAAGCTGTTTTTCAGTCTCTCGGTCCCAGCTTTGATGCACCTGTACTGACCTCGCCTTCTGGATGATAGCGGGGTGAACAGGCAGTGGCTCGGGTGGTTGATGTCCTTGATGATCTTTATGGCCTTCCTGTGACATCGGGTGGTGTAGGTGTCCTGGAGGGCAGGTAGTTTGCCCCCGGTGATGCGTTGTGCAGACCTCACTACCCTCTGGAGAGCCTTACGGTTGAGGGCGGTGCAGTTGCCATACCAGGCGGTGATACAGCCCGCCAGGATGCTCTCGATTGTGCATCTGTAGAAGTTTGTGAGTGCTTTTGGTGACAAGCCGAATTTCTTCAGCCTCCTGAGGTTGAAGAGGCGCTGCTGCGCCTTCTTCACGATGCTGTCTGTGTGAGTGGACCAATTCAGTTTGTCTGTGATGTGTATGCCGAGGAACTTAAAACTTGCTACCCTCTCCACTACTGTTCCATCGATGTGGATAGGGGGGTGTTCCCTCTGCTGTTTCCTGAAGTCCACAATCATCTCCTTAGTTTTGTTGACGTTGAGTGTGAGGTTGTTTTCCTGACACCACACTCCGAGGGCCCTCACCTCCTCCCTGTAGGCCGTCTCATCGTTGTTGGTAATCAAGCCTACCACTGTTGTGTCGTCCGCAAACTTGATGATTGAGTTGGAGGCGTGCGTGGCCACGCAGTCGTGGGTGAACAGGGAGTACAGGAGAGGGCTCAGAACGCAACCTTGTGGGGCCCCAGTGTTGAGGATCAGCGGGGAGGAGATGTTGTTGCCTACCCTCACCACCTGGGGGCGGCCCGTCAGGAAGTCCAGTACCCAGTTGCACAGGGCGGGGTCGAGACCCAGGGTCTCGAGCTTGATGACGAGCTTGGAGGGTACTATGGTGTTGAATGCCGAGCTGTAGTCGATGAACAGCATTCTCACATAGGTATTCCTCTTGTCCAGATGGGTTAGGGCAGTGTGCAGTGTGGTTGAGATTGCATCGTCTGTGGACCTATTTGGGCGGTAAGCAAATTGGAGTGGGTCTAGGGTGTCAGGTAGGGTGGAGGTGATATGGTCCTTGACTAGTCTCTCAAAGCCCTTCATGATGACGGATGTGAGTGCTACGGGGCGGTAGTCATTTAGCTCAGTTACCTTAGCTTTCTTGGGAACAGGAACAATGGTGGCCCTCTTGAAGCATGTGGGAACAGCAGACTGGTATAGGGATTGATTGAATATGTCCGTAAACACACCGGCCAGCTGGTCTGCGCATGCTCTGAGGGCGCGGCTGGGGATGCCATCTGGGCCTGCAGCCTTGCGAGGGTTAACACGTTTAAATGTCTTACTCACCTCGGCTGCAGTGAAGGAGAGACCGCATGTTTTCGTTGCAGGCCGTGTCAGTGGCACTGTATTGTCCTCAAAGCGGGCAAAAAAGTTATTTAGTCTGCCTGGGAGCAAGACATCCTGGTCCGTGACTGGGCTGGGTTTCTTCCTGTAGTCCGTGATTGACTGTAGACCCTGCCACATGCCTCTTGTGTCTGAGTCGTTGAATTGAGATTCTACTTTGTCTCTGTACTGGCGCTTAGCTTGTTTGATAGCCTTGCGGAGGGAATAGCTGCACTGTTTGTATTCGGTCATGTTACCAGACACCTTGCCCTGATTAAAAGCAGTGGTTCGCGCTTTCAGTTTCACACGAATGCTGCCATCAATCCACGGTTTCTGGTTAGGGAATGTTTTAATCGTTGCTATGGGAACGACATCTTCAACGCACGTTCTAATGAACTCGCACACCGAATCAGCGTATTCGTCAATGTTGTTATCTGACGCAATACGAAACATCTCCCAGTCCACGTGATGGAAGCAGTCTTGGAGTGTGGAGTCAGCTTGGTCGGACCAGCGTTGGACAGACCTCAGCGTGGGAGCCTCTTGTTTTAGTTTCTGTCTGTAGGCAGGGATCAACAAAATGGAGTCGTGGTCAGCTTTTCCGAAAGGGGGGCGGGGCAGGGCCTTATATGCGTCGCGGAAGTTAGAGTAACAATGGTCCAAGGTCTTTCCTCCCCTGGTTGCGCAATCGATATGCTGATAAAATTTGGGGAGTCTTGTTTTCAGATTAGCCTTGTTAAAATCCCCAGCTACAATGAATGCAGCCTCCGGATAAATTGTTTCCAGTTTGCAGAGAGTTAAATAAAGTTCGTTCAGAGCCATCGATGTGTCTGCTTGGGGGGGGATATATACGGCTGTGATTATAATCGAAGAGAATTCTCTTGGTAGATAATGCGGTCTACATTTGATTGTGAGGAATTCTAAATCAGGTGAACAGAAGGATTTGAGTTCCTGTATGTTTCTTTCATCGCACCATGTCACGTTAGTCATAAGGCATACGCCCCCGCCCCTCTTTTTACCAGAAAGATGTTTTTTCCTGTCTGCGCGATGCGTGGAGAAACCTGTTGGCTGCACCGCTTCGGATTGCGTCTCTCCAGTAAGCCACGTTTCCGTGAAGCAAAGAACGTTACAGTCTCTGATGTCCCTCTGGAATGCTACCCTTGCTCGGATTTCATCAACCTTGTTGTCAAGAGACTGGACATTGGCAAGAAGAATGCTAGGGAGTGGTGCGCGCTGTGCCCGTCTCCGGAGTCTGACCAGTAGACCGCCTCGTTTCCCTCTCTTTCGGAGTCGTTTTTTTGGGTCGCTGCATAGGATCCACTCCGTTGTCCTGTTTGTAAGGCAGAACACAGGATCCGCGTCGCGAAAAACATATTCTTGGTCGTACTGATGGTGAGTTGATGCTGATCTTATATTCAGTAGTTCTTCTCGACTGTATGTAATGAAACCTAAGATGACCTGGGGTACTAATGTAAGAAATAACACGTAAAAAAACAAAAAACTGCATAGTTTCCTAGGAACGCGAAGCGAGGCGGCCATCTCTGTCGGCGCCGGAAGTCGGCGCCTCCAATTGATTCAAATTATGTCAATTAGCCTATCAGAATATTCTAAATCCATTTTCCTTGCTGTTTAAAGGCACAGTCAATTTAGTGTATGTTAACCTCTGACCCACCGGAATTGTGATACAGTGAATTGTAAGTGAAATAATCTGTCTGTAAACAATTGTTGGAAAAATTACGTGTCATGCACGAAGTAGATATCCTAACCGACCTGCCAAAACTATAGTTTGTTAACAAGAAACTTATGGAGTTTTAATGACTCCAACCTATGTGTATTTTTAAACTTCCGACTTCAACTGTACATTCCTCGGTTTAACATGGATTGGGTGGTATACTTTAGAGCAGGGGAATTCAACTCCTACCCCGAGAGGACTTGAGCCTGCTAGTTTTCTGTTCTACATGATACTTGGTGTCCCAGGTCTAAATCGGTCCGTGATTAGAGTGAAACAATGGGGGGGGGGGGGGAGCAGTGGAACTTGTTTCGATGTCCACAATTGAGTTTGAGGGCTGTAGAGGAAGTGAAATGGGAAAAAATGCTTATTTTCTCCAGAGGCCTTTTATTTGCATGACATCTGTATGTCGTCTTTTTGAGTTCTGTCTTCACCCGCCACAGAGTCAGAGCTGCTCAGCTGCAGGTACTGTGGAGTTCACATAGGAGTGACTCGATGTACTCACGTGGTCGGAACATACACATGCGTGTGACGCACATCAACTTGTGTACACTCACACTCAAACACTGGCTCTGAGGCTCTACCACACACGAGTAGACAGGCTTGGACTCTGGGACTATAGCAGCCAGATTGTTCAAGATTGAAATTGGACATCTAGCCATGTCCTGAGAACATCGGGAAATGACTTCAAAACTGGCCACTAGGGGCAAGAGTGAGTACTATCACCATCAAGTAGGCTTGGGTGTTGTGGATGGGGGTAATCCCATGACTCTGGATCAGAAGGTTGTGTGTTCGATCCCAGTCTTGGACACTTTAAAAAAATCCCTAACCCTTACTGTGACCATTTGGAATGAGTGCCTAAACATTATGTTGTAACCCTATCCCAATCCTTAACCCTTACCTTAATGAGTGCCTAAACATTATGTTGTAACCCTATCCCAAACCTTAACCCTTACCTCAATGAGTGCCTAAACATTATGTTGTAACCCTATCCCAAACCGTAACCCTTACCTCAATGAGTGCCTAAACATGGAACAATACAGAGCAGCAGGAGCAACAAAAACACTTCGATGTTTGGAGCAACTTTGACATTTGGAGAAGTTGATGAATGTCTAATTCTGCAGTGAGACTGTGAGAGCTTGTTGACTGTAGAGTACACATGTAGAAACGGTTGTACTTCTCCCCATCACTCTCTGACAGTCTGAGGGCAGCTGCTGTGCTGTGCTGCGCTGGTCTCGTCAGTCGAGCCAAACCACTGTTCAAGCTGCTCCTTGCTGCTGGGGTCTCTCTTTGGGCCAGCCTTGGACAGATGTTGCGGAGGAGTGTGTGTGTTTCTGTGAATGTGGGTGAGGATGAAGGGGGATGTGGTTGTACGCGTGTGTGTGCTTGTGTGTGTAGAGCTGGCAGAGAGAGGCAGGCCAAGATGGGCCAGTTCTGCTCTGGGCCGCTGGGCTCTACACACACATCACATCTGTTCTCCTCTCTGTAAGCCAGCTCCTCTGTTCCTCTGTGTCCTCCACCTCTCCACCCTTCTGTAAATAATACCCTTCATTATCTGCTAACAGCTCTCAACAGAGGGTTTGGTTAAAATATACACATTTTAAAATAATACAATACATACAGTAGGTTGAATGTAATGTAATTAACTGTATGTTACCACCTTGTCAAGATACTGTAGGCTATGCACGTACAATAACACAGATTATTCCATTGGTAGTTCATTAGATATTGAGTCTATGAAACATGTGTTGTCGTCAATATTGGGTCTATGAAACCAGTGTTGTCGTCAATTCAATTTTAGATTTAGGTCCATCCAACCAGGCAAAGTATATGTTCTTTGGTCTGGAAAATAAGTCCGCATTGCTAGCTGGCCAAGACTGTTTGAAGAGTTTTCAGCTTTGTTTTCCACTTTCTGACTGCAGACAATATCTATGGCCAGTACTCCACTCACCTAGAAGGACCTCAGGTTTCTTTGAGGCTGCAACATTCTCCCACAGCAAACATAATAAATAGTTAAGTTGTGGATAAATATTAATGTAGCTACATTAGGTTTTCACAAGGGTTCAACATGAATATTTCATTCTCTCGTCAAATGTGAAATATACATTTTCTGCTCAGGCGTTTGTGTGAATTTCATGTCAGAAGATTTGGTGGGGTGAATCCTACAGTAACAATACACTATTGATGTAATTGCCCATGTATAAGAGTGGTGGGAAACGCATGTATCTGTGTTTGGAGAGCATAATGTACAAGTCAACATCATGAAAAAGTGCACCCAGGGAAGAGATTAGGATATGGTTGGGTGGAGTTTGTGTGGGTGAAAATGCGTGCCCGCCTCCGTGTGTGTGTGTGTATGTTTGTGTTACGCTATGCTTTGTGTGCTGCTCTACACTACTCTTCTACGCCGAGTGGTAAGGGCGAGAAGGGAGCAGGGCGCTGACCGCTCCGGGTGACCAGGGGTCAGGTTCATTTGTAAGCTGTCAAACAGAGCCACTCGGACGCAGGTCCAGAGCCGCTTTAGGGGCAGAGAGAGAGTCTGTATCCCAAATAGCATCTTATTCCTTACGGCTACCCATAAGGCTCTGGTCGAAAGTAGTGCCCTATAAAGGGAATATGGTGCAATTTGGGACGCTGGCAGAGGCTGGATAGAGCCAACCCTCCCAGGGAATAGATTTTGTTTGATGTTCAGTAGGGGAAAAGGAAAGAGCGATCAATGGGAGGGATAAAGGGAAATCAACACTTTGAGAGAAGAGAGAAAAGAAGAGAAAACATAGCCCCAGCTAATGGCTGTTAGGTAAATACGTCTTTGAGGCTTTTAGCTGAATCAGAGGCTGGCTGTTTGTGTGTGAACAGTGCTTTTGGCGCTAACGTTCACTACTAGCTAATATTCATGACACCAAGTCAAGATCTTTCATTATGTACTCTCTCTGTGAAACTAAGCTGAGTGATTGTTGAACACAAAGGGAATGGGTAACATGGACCCAGTTAAAAATAAAAGGCTAGATATATGCTTTATAGTAAGCTACCCAGGAAAGGGCAAAAAGAGGAAAATTGGCATATTAATAAACAGTGAATTCGGAAAGAATTCAGACCCTTGATTTTTTTCCCCACATTTTGATAGGTTACAGCCTTGTTGTAAAATTGATAATAGTTTTTTCCCCCCATTATTTATCTACACACAATACCCCATAATGACAAAGCAAAATCAGGCTTGTAGAAATGTTTGCTAATATAAAATATAAATAACATTTGCATAAGTATTCAGACCCTTTACTCAGTACATTGTTGAAGCACCTTTGCCAGCGATTGCTGCCACCACCATGCTTCCCCGTAGGGATGGTGCCAGGTTTCCTCCAGACGTGACACTGGGGATTCAGGCAAAAGAGTTCAATATTGGTTTCATCAGACCAGAGAACCTTGTTTCTCATGGTCTGAGAGTTTTAGGTGCCTTTTGGCTAACTCCAAGCGGGCTGTCATGTGCCTTTTACTGAGGAGTGGCTTCCATCTGGCCACTATACCATAAAGGCCTGATTGGTGGAGTGCTGCAGAGATTGTTGTCCTTCTGGAAGGTTCTCCCATCTCCACAGATGAACTCTAGTGCTCTGTCAGTGACCTTCGGGTTCTTGGTCACCTGCCTGACCAAGGCTTTTCCCCCCTGATTGCTCAGTTTGCCCTGGCAGCCAGCTCTAGGAAGAGTCTTGATGGTTCCAAACTTCTTCCGTTTAAGAATGATGGAGGCCACTGTGTCCTTGCTGCAAACAGTTTTTAGTACCCTTTCCCAGATCTGTGCCTCGACACAATTCTGTCCCGGAGCTGTACGAATAATTCCTTCGACCTCATGTCTTGGATTTTTGCTCTGACATGCACTGTCAACTGTGGGACCTTATATTGACAGGTGTGGGCCTTTCCGAATCTTTCCCAATCATGTTCAATCAATTGAATTTACCACAGGTGGACTCCAATCAAGTTGTAGAAACATCTCAAGGATGATTCATGGAAACAGGAAACACCGGCACTCAATTTCAAGTCTCATAGCAAATGGTCTGAATACTTATGTAAATCAGGTATTTCTATATTACCCCCCATTATGGGGTATTGTGTGTAGATTTGTTTTATTTAATCCATTTTACAATTAGGCTGTATTGTAACAAAATGTGAAACGTCAAGGGGTCTGAATACTTCCCGACGGTATGTAGCCTGAGAAATACATTTAATGAAATCAATAACTTGCTAACATCAGATAACATTAATATATTGGCCAACTCTGAGACTCACTTAAATAACTAATTTCATAATACAGCAGTAGCAATACAGGGATATAACATCTACAGAAGAGACAGGAATGTCTATGGGGGAGGTGTTGCTACATATGGTCAGAGCCACTTTCCTGGAAAGGGTAGAGAGCATCTCATGTCTAATGAGGCATTGTGGTTGCAAATTCACCTGCCTCATCTAAAACCTCTTATTTTGGGGTGCTGCTATAGGCCATCAAGTGGTAACAGTCAATATCTGGGATAATGTGTGTGATGTTAACAGAGGTCTATTTTCTGGGTCACCTGAATGTGTGACTCACCACCTAGATTCAGTCTTATGTAGCAACATTTGAATTTCATTTGAGTTTTTTTACATTGGATACAGTAGAGACTGGTATATCATACACTGCGTTTAAGGCAACAGTAGGGAAGTAATTATACTTTGAAAGTTGTTCAATTGTAAACTCAGTTTTGAGAACTGTCTTCCAACATTTTGGTACTACTATTGGAGAGCCATTCTTAAGCCTTAGCTACACCCTTCTCTCTAAGGGTTCATCCGTGCATTCTGTACTAACTTGCCAGCTACTTCCAGACATCTGAGAGAGAGAACAGCTCACTGAACACTCGCCCTAGTAGAGCTGTTATGTTATACAGAGCATTGGTGAGTGCAGCTGTGCTGTCAGGTTGCCCGTGGGTAAATTTGGAGCGTTTTGCATTCAGAGCACACATTGGATGCTCTGGCCAATAAGTAGGGTTGTTTCCGAAAGCTCTGACCTCATAACGACAGTCAAGCACCCAAGCTAACTGGCTAACGCTGGCTAGCTACTTCAAGACACATAATGAGAACACACCCCACTGATAATTTTACTCCTTCTAGCAGACGTGATTAGGCAGTTTTCATGTTATCTAGAGTGTTGGTGACTAACTGTTCTGCTGGCAACAATTGAATTACGCTTTGTTTTCAACGTTTACTGACACCGCACATATTCAACGGGTGTTGAGCGTTCAAAAATTAATCAGTTATTCTGCACTCTGGCATACTAAAATGAGTCTTTTGTTAAGAAATGTAGCTAGATAGCTAGCTAGGTAAACAATAAATCCCAATGCATGACGTAACGTTAGTTAGCGAGCCAGCCAGCTAATGTTAGCTAGCTAACAGTACACTAACTTGATATGAAAATACTTTGTCAAAATTAGAGTGGAGTCTTTTGTTAAGACATAGCTAGCTAAACAATGGATCATAGTCACGACTCATGACATTACTACCCTGCATGAATCTGTAGGTAGCTAACCAACCAGGTGCTATGGCTATAACTAGTCAAGCAAATGTGTCTGAGATATGAAGAATAAGATCATACACTTAATGTTAGCTAACGTTAGCTAGCTAACAGAACACTTGAAATGAAACCACGTTGTCAAAATTAGAAATGTGTAATATCTGAACATGTAGCTAGCTAGACCATCTTACCCGTGGTCTGAAATCGGAGTAGAAGCCAGAGCGAATTTACCAGCTGGTATGTCTATCAACATTTGCAGTAACATTCTATTGAAATGGATACTTGCATGGAATCTTTTGTTAAGACATGTAACTAGCTAGCTAAACAGTAGACCACAATCACAACTCATGACGTTACTACCCTGCATAAATCTGCAGGTAGCTAACCAACCAGGTTCTATGGCTATAACTAGTCAAGCAAATGTGTCTGAGATACGAAGAGTAAGATCATACACATAACGTTAGCTAGCGACCCAGCCAGTTAACGTTAGCTAGCTGACATTAAAATTTAAATGAAACCCCTTTCTGTCAACATAAGAAACTTGAAATATCTGAAAATATAGCTAGCTAGACTATCTTACCAGTATACATCATGGTTGGACGTGTCTCCTGCCATGCACTGTTGCCCTTAGGCTTAGTTTGACCATGTAATCCAGACTGGTGTTTTCTCCACCTCCTTAGCTATCATCCTCGAATTCCACTGATTTCAAAACTCGGTCCTCCAGAATGTGTAGAGCATACACATAATGTTAGCTAGCCAGCCATTCAGCTAACAGTACACATTAACTTGACATTAGATTTATGCAGTTTTACCAGACGATACATTTAAAAAAAAAGCTGAGTTTGACACGATTACCTAGACATACTGACCAGCTCCAATAGACGTGCGCTATATGGCAGCCAATCCAAACTCACCTCTCGGCATGTCCAGCCCACTCATTATCTCAGCCAATCATGGCTAGCTGGAAGGTTGCACACTTTTTCTGTGGCTAAACCAACTAGGCTTCTAATTTAACAATTGTATTTGATTTGCAGATGGCATACACGTTTGATATTAAGTTCACATGTTCGAAAAAACATTTCTGGCCAAAAAAGCATTTTGATTAAAAAAAATGTTTTATGTTCAAACAGCTCTCCTTTGAAGTCGTGAATTGTGAAATAAGCCTAGTTTCCTGAATCGGGTCACATGTAGATTGGTTCTCATCAAGCTGCCTGATCAAGAGGAAGCTGCTCACTGTAACCAGTGCCTGTAATCTAGTTCTACCACAGTGTTTCAAATAAAATAACATCTGATTTTGTAGCACTGAATACAACTGGTGTAGACTTTACCATAAATCTTTCTAATGAGCCGTTGCCAATAATGCAAAGGAAAAAAATGAAAATACACAACAATGGAGCTACAGTATATACAGGGAGTAGCAGTACCAGATCAATGTGCTGGGGTACAAGATATTTGAGGTTAATTGGTACATAGCAGGGTAAAGTGAATAGACATCATGATTGATAATAATAAGAGAAAAATAAAGAGAAGCAACAGTAAATGATGAGTGTAAAAAGTGTTTGTTGTTTTGGTATGCATGTGTGCCGTGTTTGTGTATGTGGTTGTGTTTTGTGTGGGACTGTCAAGGTAGGAAGTGTCTGTAGAGCTCCGGGACAGGATTGTGTCGAGGCACAGATCTGGGGAAGGGTACCAAAAAATGTCTGCAGCATTGAAGGTCTTAAATGGAAGAAGTTTGGAACCACCAAGACTCTTCCTAGAGCTGGCCGCTTGTCCAAACTGAGCAATCGGGGGAGAAGGGCCTTGGTCAGGGGGGTGACCAAGAACCGATGGTCAGAGCTCCAGAGTTCTTCTGTGGAGATGGGAGAACGTTCCAGAAGGACAACCAACTCTGCAGCACTCCACCAATCAGGCCTTTATGGTAGAGTGGCCAGACGGAAGCCACTCCTCAGTAAAAGGCACATGACAGCCCGCTTGGAGTTTGCCTAAAGGCACCTAAAGGACTCACTGGCCATAAGAAGCTATATTATCTGGTCTGATGAAACCAAGATTGAACTCTTTGGCCTGAATGTCACATTTGGAGGAAACCTGGCAGAATCCCTATGGTAAAGCGTGGTGGTGGCAGTAGGAACTGGGAGACTAGTCAGGATCGAGGCAAAGATGAACGCAGCAAAATACAGAGAGACGCTTGATGAAAACCTGCTTCAGATCTCTCAGGACCTCAGACTGGGGCAAAGGTTCACCTTCCAACAGGACAACGACCCTAAACACACAGCCAAGACACCGCAGGAGGGGCTTCGGGACAAGTCTCTGAATGTCCTTGAGTGGCCCAGCAAGAGCCCGGACTTGAACCAGATCAAACATCTCTGGAGAGACCTGAAAATAGCTGTGCAGCAATGCTCCCCATCCACCCTGACAGATTGAGAGGATCTGCAGAGAAGAATGGGAGAAACTCCCCCAATACAGGCGTGCCAAGCTTGTAGCGTCATATCCAAGAAGACTCGAGGCTGTAATCGCTGCCAAAGGTGCTTCAACAAACTACTGAGTGAAAGGTCTGAATAGTTATGCAAATGTGATTTTATTATTATTATTATTATTTTTACTTAAATGGGTGGATCAGCTTAATATTGCAGAAAGAATGTTGCTTCCATCAACGTAATTGTCTGCATCATTTCCAATCCCCCATATATTGTTGGGGTAAATATATACAGTGGGGCAAAAAAGTATTTAGTCAGCCACCAATTGTGCAAGTTCTCCCACTTAAAAAGATTAGGCCTGTAATTTTCATCATAGGTACACTTCAACTATGACAGACAAAATTAGAAAAAAAATGAGGTGGTGGACAGGTGTCTTTTATACTGATAACAAGTTCAAACAGGTGCCATTAATACAGGTAATTAGTGGGGGACAGAGGAGCCTCTTAAAGAAGAAGTTACAGGTCTGTGAGAGCCAGAAATCTTGCTTGTTTTAGGTGACCAAATACTTATTTTCCACCATAATTTTCAAATAAATTCATAAAAAAATCCTACAATGTGATTTTCTGGATTTTTTTCCCCCTCATTTTGTCTGTCATAGTTGAAGTGTACCTATGATGAAAATTACAGGCCTCTCATCTTTTTAAGTGGGAGAACTTGCAGCATTGGTGGCTGACTAAATACTTTTTTGACCCACTGTATGTCCTGGATGTCGGGAAGCTTGGCCCCAGTGATGTGCTGCGCCACACGCGCTACCTTCTGTAGTGCCTTACGGTCAGATGCCGAGCAGTTGCCATACCAGTACAGGAGGGGACTAAGCATGCACCCCTGAGGGGCCCCAGTGTTGAGGATCAGCGTGGCAGATATTGTTGCCTACATTTACCACCTGCGGGCGGCCCGCTGATGATGGGTATTTGGGCCTTATCTTGACAAAGCAGTATATCCTTGGTGTCAGACTCATTAAAGAAAAATCTTTACCAGTTCGAGGTGAGAAATAGCTGTTCTGATGTCCAGAAGCTATTTTCGGTCGTAAGAGACGGTAGCAGCAACATTATGTACGAAATGAGTTTTACAAACAATGCGGAAAAACTAACAAAATAGCACAGTTGGTTAGGAGCCCGTAAAATGACCACCATCCCCTCCGGCGCCATTATTGTATTGTATCGTCCTTATTTTCAGCATATCAAAAAGCATATTAAGATCTGGATATGGACCTCAGTCAAGAGATGCATATCTGGAATCAGTATAGCTTCCTATCGTGAATATGCTGAGAAAACACATATGCTAAATATACAGTTAGTATTTGTCAACATGAACAGAGAAAATAGGATGTCACAGAGTGATCATGGGCCTCTTGGCTGCATCTCTGATCAGTCTTCTCCTTGTATGAGCTGAAAGTTTAGAGGGACGGACAGGTCTTGGTAGATTTGCAGTGGTCTGATACTCCTTCAATTTCAATATTATCGCTTGCACAGTGCTCCTTGGGATGTTTAATTAAAGCTTGGGAAATCTTTTTGTATCCAAATCCGGCTTTAAACTTCTTCACAACAGTATCTCGGACCTGCCTGGTGTGTTCCTTGTTCTTCATGATGCTCTCTGCGCTTTTAACGGACCTCTGAGACTATCACAGTGCAGGTGCATTTATACGGAGACTTGATTACACACAGGTGGATTGTATTTATCATCATTAGTCATTTAGGTCAACATTGGATCATTCAGAGATCCTCACTGAACTTATGGAGAGAGTTTGCTGCACTGAAAGTAAAGGGGCTGAATAATTTTGCACGCCCAATTTTTCAGTTTTTGATTTGTTAAAAAAGTTTGAAATATCCAATAAATGTTGTTCTACTTCATGATTGTGTCCCACTTGTTGTTGATTCTTCACAAAAAAATACAGTTTTATATCTTTATGTTTGAAGCCTGAAATGTGGCAAAAGGTCGCAAAGTTCAAGGGGGCCGAATACTTTCGCAAGGCACTGTATGTGGATTTGTTCACGCCTAAGTATAAAGGCTTAGATATGTTGACACATACCCTTTCCAAAGTTAGAATATTCTACAAATATGTAAGAGGATGCAAGCGCATCAGGTGTGTGTCTTAAACACATCTCCCCCCCAGGATTTATATAGTAGCGGGGAGATTTTAGCGATCTTGATTGGATGCGTGTAGAAACTGTCCAATTACAGATAATATCCTAGCTCCATATATGAAATTAAGAACATGTGTCTCTGAAGCACGTCTAATACTTACATCTAATAAAATGTCAGATATCCGGAAATATGTACACTGAGTATAAACAACATTAAGAACACCTGCTCTTTCCATGACATAGACTGAGCTGGTGAATCCAGTTGAAATCCATGATCCCTTATTGATGTAACTTGTT
The DNA here is from genome assembly GCF_045791955.1 of Oncorhynchus clarkii lewisi. NCBI lineage: Eukaryota > Metazoa > Chordata > Actinopteri > Salmoniformes > Salmonidae > Oncorhynchus > Oncorhynchus clarkii. Next base: position 7,286,764 of record NC_092179.1, on the reverse strand, counting down.
AAATCCACTTCAAATCACTGTAGGGGAGGAGACAGGTTAAAGAAGGATTTTTAAGTCTTTAGACAATTGAGACATGGATTGTGTATGTGTGCCCTTTGGAGGGTGAATGGGCAAGACAAAAGATTGAAGTGCCATTGAACTGGGTATGGTTGTAGGCGCCAGGTGCCCCGGTTTGTGTCAAGAATTGGGTTTTTCACACTCAACAGTTTACTGTGTGTTCAAACCATGACTATCTTCCTGCTTCCTGTTTACAAACAAAAGCTAAAATAGGAAGTACCAGTGAGACACTCAGATGAAGCAGACACAAGGCTACAAAACTGTTTTGCTAGTACAGACTGGGATATGTTTCGGGATTCATCCGATAGCATTGAGGAGTTTGCCACATCAGTCACAGGCTTCATCAATAAGTGCATTGACACTGGTAATGCTTGGTTAAGGCTAACGCTAACGCTACCGCTTACAAAAAACGGGACATGGACATAGACAGACTCAAAAAAGGAAGCCCGTTATGACCTCCAACGAGACATCAAACATGCAAAAGGATAATATAGGAGGAAGGTGGAATCCTATTACACCAGCTCTGATGCTTGTCGGATGTGGCAGGGCTGGCAGACAATAATGAATTACAAAGGGAAACTCTGTCGTGAGATGCCCATTGACACAATACTCCCAAATGAGCTAAAGCCTTTTATGTTCACTTTGACGAAAACAAGTCCTGCATGAAAGCCCCTGATGGTCCGAATGACTGTCTGATCTCGCTCTCCATGGTCGATGTGAATAAAGCTTAAAACTCGCAAGGCCGTCGGTCCAGACGGAATACGAGGGCGCATTCTCAGAGCATGCGCAGACCAGCTGGCAAGTGTCTTCACAGACAATTTCAATCTCTCCTTGTCCCAGTTGGTAATCCCAACATGTTTTGTTGTCCATGTTCCCAAGAACTCCAAGTTAGCCTGCCTAAATGATTATCACCCTCTAGCGCTCATGTCTGTGATTATGTAGTGCTTTGAAAGGCTGATCATGAAACACATCAACACCATCATCCCAGACAAAACAGATCCACAGATGACGCAATATCAATTGCACTTCACACTACTCTCTCCCACCTGGACAAGAGGGGAAATAACTACGTGATAATTCTGTTCATAGTCTACAGCTCAGCATTCAACAGCATAGTCCCTTCCAAAATCATCACTAAGCCCATGACTTTGGGCCTGAACACCTCCCTTTGCAACTGGATCCTGGACTTCCTGACGGTCCAGTCCCAGGTAGTGAGGGTAGGCAACACATCCGCCATGCTGACCCAAAACATGGGGGGGCCCCCCTCTGGGGTGCGTGCCTAGTCCCTTCCTGTACTCTCTGTTCACCCGTGACTGCGTGGATGATGGTGTTGTAGTCATACATGGCAAGTGCTGGCGACACAACAGCGATGAGAGCCTACAGGGAGACTTGGCAGTGTGGTGTCAGGACAACAACCTCTCCCTCAATGTCACTAAAAGCAAGGAGCTAATCATAGACTACAGGAGAAAGAGGGGAGAGCACGCCCCAATCCACATTGACAGGGCTGTAGTGGAGCAGGTTAAGACCTTCAAGTTCCTTGGCGTCCACATCACCAAGGACTTAACATGGTCCACACAGTGCCTCTTCCCCCTCAGGAGGCTAGGTAGCTGGTCAGCTTCCCATCCACTGGTGGCATGTGTACCAGCCCTGCCTCTTCCATCCCCTCCAATTCCATGAAGGGGGAACACCCTTGCAGCATCAGCTTAGCTGGTTTGGCCCAGGTTGTCCTCAAATCCTCAATGAAACCTGGAAAGGCAGGTGGTGCTTGACGACTGGACGATTTCCGCAGCGGGGGAGAGAATGGCCACTCCACTGCCTACAGTGGAACTGCGGCACAGTTCTATGAATGATGCGTTGGATACTAGGGACTCCCTGACCATGTCCGTAGTGGGGAGAAGCGGCTGCCCCGTAACCAATCCGAGAAAGAACCAGAACCAACCAGAGACATCCTCCATAGGAGACTGAATCAGCCAGCTCATTATCGCCGACCTGAGAGGCTAGCTCCATCTGATCAGACCCCAACCCCAAATCCCTCCCTGTGTACAGGCATCTGGGAAAGACCCCAAGCTTTTGCAAGAATGCTACACGTCTAACGTAGGAGTTTGTGTCCAGCCGTTTGTTTAAATGTTTTATTTAACTAGGCAAGTCAGTTAAGAACAAATTATTATTTACAATGACGGCCTACTCCGGCCAAACCAGGACGACGCTGGGCCAATTGTGCACCACCTTCTGGGACTCCCAATCATGGTCGGATGTGATACAGCCTGGATTCAAACCAGGTACAATAGTGATGCCTCTTGCACTAAGATGCAATGCCTTAGACCACTGCGCCTCTCGGGAGCCGTTGATAATGGACTGGTACGAGCAGGTGCCGGCTGAGTTTGCGCCAATCCGAGACAAACATTGCAGGGATTGTGGGTATCTCTGTGAGAAATAATATAGCTGCATGACTAGGGGAATGGCCGCGAACCCATGGCTAGATTGGTTTTGGAAACTATAGAGACTATAAACTATAGAGACCAAATACCAATTCTCAGCACACAATGCCTCGAGGATGTGCAACAACTACCTAAGTGGACAGTTTAGATGGTGCAAAGTCAGAGCATCTCGTGTTCCAGAAATCCTTACTTTTACTAGTGTGGAATTTCTCTTGCTCAGTATGAGTTGAAGAGCGGAGAATTGCAGGAATGAATCTGAGCCTCTGGGTTATCACCTGTGGAAGGCGGGGCTTCCGGCGAGACATGGTTTTCATTGGCCTTGTTATATACAGTTGAAGTCAGAAGTTTATATACACACTTAGGTTGGAGTCATTAAAACTAGTTTTTCAACCCCTCCTCAAATTTCCTGTTAACAAACTATAGTTTTGGCAAGTCGGTTAAGGACATCTACTTTGTGCATGACAAGTAATTTTTCTAACAATTGTTTGCAGACAGATTATTTCACTTATAATTCACTGTTTCACAATTCCAGTGTGTCAGAAGTTTACAACACCTCATTTGGCCGCCTTTCCTTTCAGTTCTCTGCTGCCAATGACTGGAACGAATCTGCTAAATTGAAATGACTTTGCCACAATTGGCCTATTTATTGCCTTACCTACTTACTTCACTTGCACACAATGTATACAGATTTGTCTATTGTGTTATTGACTGTACAATCGTGGCCAAAAGTTGAGAATGACACAAATATGAATTTTCACAAAGTCTGCTGCCTCAGTTTGTATGATGCAATTTTGCATATACTCCAGAATGTTATGAAGAGTGATCAGATGAATTGCAATTAATTGCAAAGTCCCTTTTTGCCATGCAAATTAACGGAATCCCCCCAAAAACATTTCCACTGCATTTCAGCCCTGCCACAAAAGGACTAGCTGACATCATGTCAGTGACAAGGCTGGAGATCACTGTCATGCTGATTGGGTTTGAATAAGGAGGCTTGCATACACCATCCCAACCGTGAAGCACGAGGGTTGCAGCATCATGTTGTGGGGGTGCTTTGCTGCAGGAGGGACTGGTGAACTTCACAAAATAGATGGAATCATGGGGAGGAAGATTATGTGGGTAAATTGACGCAACATCAAGACATCAGTCAGGAAGCTCAAGCTTGGTCGAAAATGGGTCTTCCAAATGGACAATGACCCCAAGCATACTTCCAAGGTATTGGAGTGGCCATCACAAAGCCCTGGCCTCAATCCTATAGAAAATTTGTGGGCAGAACTGAAAAAGCGTGTGCGAGCAAAGAGACCTACACACCTGACTCAGTTACACCAGCTCTGTCAGGAGGAATGGGCCAAAATTCACCCAACTTATTGTTTGACACAAGTTAAACAATTTAAAGGCAATGCTACCAAATACTATTTGAGTGTATGTAAACTTCTGACCCACTGGGAATGTGATGGAATAAAGAAAAGCTGAAACAAATCACTCTACTATTATTCTGACATTTCACAATCTTAAAATAAAGTGGTGATCCTAACTGACCTAAGACAGGGAATGTCTTACTAGGATTAAATGTCAGGAATTGTGAAAAACTGAGTTTAAATGTATTTGGCTAAGGTGTATGTAAACTTCCGACTTCAACTGTATCTTTCAAATAGAGGTCGATCGAGCGTGACATCCCATAGTGATGTACTGAGAGTGCTGACTGAAAGCTTACAAAACAAGGTCATGTTGATATTCATGTAATATGTCATGACTTACAGTGGGGAGAACAAGTATTTGAGACACTGCCGATTTTGCAGATTTTCTTACTTACAAAGCATGTAGAGGTCTATAATTTTTTATCATAGGTACACTTCAACTGTGAGAGACGGAATCTCAAACAAAAATCCCGAAAATCACATTGTATGATTTTTAAGTAATTCATTTGCATTTTATTGCGTGACATAAGTATTTGATACATCAGAAAAGCAGAACTTAATATTTGGTACAGAAACCTTTGTTTGCAATTACAGAGATCATACGTTTCCTGTAGTTCTTGACCAGGTATGCACACACTGCAGCAGGGATTTTGGTCCACTCCTCCATACAGACCTTCTCCAGATCCTTCAGGTTTCGGGGCTGTCGCTGGGCAATATGGACTTTCAGCTCCCTCCAAAGATTTTCTATTGAGTTTAGGTCTGGAGACTGCCTAGGCCACTCCAGGATCTTGAGATGCTTCTTACGGTGCCATTCCTTAGTTGCCCTGGCTGTGTGTTTCGGGTCGTTGTCATGCTGGAAGACCCAGCTATTTTTGTCTCATCAGACCACATGACCTTCTCCCATTCCTCCTCTGGATCATCCAGATGGTCTTTGGCAAACTTCGGACGGGCCTGGACATGCGCTGGCTTGAGCAGGGGGACCTTGCGTGCGCTGCAGGATTTTAATCCATGATGGAGTAGTGTGTTACTAATGGTTTTCTTTGAGACTGTGGTCCCAGCTCTCTTCAGGTCATTGACCAGGTCCTGCCGTGTAGTTCTGGGCTGATCCCTCATCTTCGTCATGATCATTGATGCCCCATTAGGTGAGATCTAGCATGGAGCCCCAGACCGAGGGTGATTGACCATCATCTTGAACTTCTTCCATTTTCTAATAATTGCACCAACAGTTGTTGCCTTCTCACCACGCTGCTTGCCTATTGTCCTGTAGCCCAGCCTTGTGCAGGTCTACAATTTTATCCCTGATGTCCTTACACAGTTCTCTGGTCTTGGCCATTGTGGAGAGGTTGGAGTATGTTTGATTGAGTGTGTGGACAGTTGTCTTTTATACAGGTAACGAGTTCAAACAGGTGCAGTTAATACAGGTAATGAGTGTAGAACAGGAGGGCTTCTTAAAGAAAAACTAACAGGTCTGTGAGAGCTGGAATTCTTACTGGTTGATAGGTGATCAAATACTAATGTCATGCAATAAAATGCAAATTAATTACTTAAAAATTATACAATGTGATTTTCTGGATTTTTTAGATTCCGTCTCTCACAGTTGAAATGTACCTATGATAAATATTACAGACCTCTTTGTAAGTAGGAAATCCTGCAAAATCGGCAGTGTATCAAATACTTGTTCTCCCCACTGTATATGTATATGTCATATTGATATCAAACAGTATGTTGCAGGTTTTGTCCATTTTCAGAGTAGATAATATTCAAAGAGTGAGCGACATGTGGGGTTGTTGAATCTCCTTGTGGCCACGGAGGGTGGAAAGAGGTGGAAATTGCCAGGTTGTCTCTATTTAGATGCAGATATGTTTAGATGGACCATGCTCGGCTGATGAGTAAGAAATCCAGCCCAGTCACGGACCAGGATGTCCTGCTCCCAGGCAGACTAAATAACTTTTTTGCCCGCTTTGAGGACAATACAGTGCCACTGACACGGCCTGCAACGAAAACATGCGGACTCTCCTTCACTGCAGCCGAGGTGAGTAAGACATTTAAACGTGTTAACCCTCGCAAGGCTGCAGGCCCAGACGGCATCCCCAGCCGCGCCCTCAGAGCATGCGCAGACCAGCTGGCCGGTGTGCTTACGGACATATTCAATCAATCCCTATACCAGTCTGCTGTTCCCACAAGCTTCAAGAGGGCCACCATTGTTCCTGTTCCCAAGAAAGCTAAGGTAACTGAGCTAAACGACTACCGCCCCGTAGCACTCACTTCCGTCATCATGAAGTGCTTTGAGAGACTAGTCAAGGACCATATCACCTCCACCCTACCTGACACCCTAGACCCACTCCAATTTGCTTACCGCCCAAATAGGTCCACAGACGATGCAATCTCAACCACACTGCACACTGCCCTAACCCATCTGGACAAGAGGAATACCTATGTGAGAATGCTGTTCATCGACTACAGCTTGGCATTCAACACCATAGTACCCTCCAAGCTCGTCATCAAGCTAGAGACCCTGGGTCTCGACCCCGCCCTGTGCAACTGGGTACTGGACTTCCTGACGGGCCGCCCCCAGGTGGTGAGGGTAGGCAACAACATCTCCACCCCGCTGATCCTCAACACTGGGGCCCCACAAGGGTGCGTTCTGAGCCCTCTCCTGTACTCCCTGTTCACCCACGACTGCGTGGCCACGCACGGCTCCAACTCAATCATCAAGTTTGCGGACGACACAACAGTGGTAGGCTTGATTACCAACAACGACGAGACGGCCTACAGGGAGGAGGTGAGGGCCCTCGGAGTGTGGTGTCAGGAAAATAACCTCACACTCAACGTCAACAAAACTAAGGAGATGATTGTGGACTTCAGGAAACAGCAGAGGGAACACCCCCCTATCCACATCGATGGAACAGTAGTGGAGAGGGTAGCAAGTTTTAAGTTCCTCGGCATACACATCACAGACAAACTGAATTGGTCCACTCACACAGACAGCATCGTGAAGAAGGCGCAGCAGCGCCTCTTCAACCTCAGGAGGCTGAAGAAATTTGGTTTGTCACCAAAAGCACTCACAAACTTCTACAGATGCACAATCGAGAGCATCCTGGCGGGCTGTATCACCGCCTGGTACGGCAACTGCTCCGCCCACAACCGTAAGGCTCTCCAGAGGGTAGTGAGGTCTGCACAACGCATCACCGGGGGCAAACTACCTGCCCTCCAGGACACCTACACCACCCGATGTTACAGGAAGGCCATAAAGATCATCAAGGACATCAACCACCCGAGCCACTGCCTGTTCACCCCGCTATCATCCAGAAGGCGAGGTCAGTACAGGTGCATCAAAGCTGGGACCGAGAGACTGAAAAACAGCTTCTATCTCAAGGCCATCAGACTGTTAAACAGCCACCACTAACATTGAATGGCTGCTGCCAACACACTGACACTGACACTGACTCAACTCCAGCCACTTTAATAATGGGAATTGATGGGAAATGATGTAAATATATCACTAGCCACTTTAAACAATGCTACCTTATATAATGTTACCTACCCTACATTATTCATCTCATATGCATACGTATATACTGTACTCTATATCATCGACTGCATCCTTATGTAATACATGTATCACTAGCCACTTTAACTATGCCACTTTGTTTACATACTCACCTCATGTATATACTGTACTCGATACCATCTACTGTATCCTGCCTATGCTGCTCTGTACCATCACTCATTCATATATCCTTATGTACATATTCTTTATCCCCTTACACTGTGTATAAGACAGTAGTTTTGGAATTGTTAGTTAGATTACTTGTTGGTTATTACTGCATTGTCGGAACTAGAAGCACAAGCATTTCGCTACACTCGCATTAACATCTGCTAACCATGTGTATGTGACAAATAAAATTTTATTTCTGATTTATGATTTCTGATTTATTGATTTCTGACCTTGCCTGAGACTTGAAGACTTGTGTTAGCTTCCTGAGCTAATGTTTCTCTCTCTCGATCTCCTCTTGCTCCTACTCATTTTCTCTTAAACTCCACCATTCTTTTCCAGTCGAGTTCTCTACTCCACATACAGTATCTGAAAAACTGAAACTTGTATGAGTTTTCAGTGGAGAGAGTGGTACGATGTTAAAACTCTTACCACAGTAATCTCACACCAGCACAGCCTGCTTATGACTAATCATGGCACTGATGATAGGACACAGAGATAATCAGTGGGCGTTGCCAGCGAACCAAATCCTAACATTATGGAGCTTGTTTGTATTCAAATTAAGTCATCATGCGGCGGTATAATCAATACTGTGGAGAGGATGTTTAATCACAGATTGTTTTGATTGATTCACACAATCCCACAATCATTCATCAAGTCAATTAGAGATTAATCATGGAGCCTCTCTCTCACACCAGAAGATTATGGGAATGACTCAGAGAGGGTTGATGATGGAACACTGGCTAAGTTGTGTTCTTAGAATGACAATAAACTAGATGGTGTAGAGGACTCGTTGAATGGCAATTGTATGTTGCCTAGTATTCTCATTCTTATTTTTACGTTATGGAATGGTTGAATGATCTGCAATGAGACATTATCAAAGGGACTTGTACTAAACAAAACAAAACGCAACACGTAAAGTGTTGGTCCCATGTTTCATAAGCTGAGATAAAAATATCCCAGAAATGTTACATATGCATAAAAAGCTTATTTCTCTCAAATGTTGTGCACACCTTTGTATACATCCTTGTTTATTATTATTTGACCTTTATTTAACCAGGTAAAACCTTATTAGTGAGCATTTCTCTTTGCCAAGATAATCCATCTACCTGACAGGTGTGGCATATCAACAGGATGAATAAACAGCATGATCATTACACAGGTGCACCTTTTGCGGGGGACAATAAAAGGCCACTCTAAAATGTGCAATTGTCTCACACAACACAATGCCACAGATGACTCAAGTTTTGAGGGAGCGTGCGATTGGCATGCCGACTGCAAGAATGTCCACCTATGCCCTCCCACGCCCACCCATGGCTGCACCCCTGCCCAGTCATGTGAAATCCATAGATTAGGGCATAATGAATTGCTTAGATATCAATGGATGGTGTTTCCATAGCACTTGACTACAGTATGCTTCACAATGTACTGTATACTCATGCTCACCCCATCCACCAAAGAAAAACACCCATCTTCAAAGCACTAATATCATTGCAATCTCTGTGTATGCTTTAACTTTACTGTACCCCCAAAGTCAGTAGGCAAAGGGGTCACAACAGGTAAACAAGATTCACAATATCACCTAAACCAGGTCTGACAGGTCTATCAATAATACAGTCATCCCATTGACATGCCCGTGCTGTAGCCCTGAAGTTGTCAGCTATTCAAATGAATACTAGCGGAAAAAAACAATACTTTGTATTCCTCTATCCTTATTTCCTCTTCTAAACATAACACCATTGCCACTGTCACTTTCAGAAAGGAACAAAAACCACAACAAAAACGACTTAAATTCATCAAATTAGATGAATATTTCAGGGAGAGGAAATAAAAACAGTTTCAGAGTGATCAAGTTTTTTAAAAAAAAGTATATATTTAGTTAACTGCAAAAGCTTGGCTTTTACAACCTGTGAAACACTACAAACTAGGTTCGTCTGCATGATTGAACTTAATGTGCCGCAGAGGAAGGATTCTGTTACTATGTACTTACTGTTACAGTATCAAAATGGAAAAGACAAACGGACAAAACGAGCCTCCGCACCTTCAGAAGTAGTGCATTACCCAAACCTGAACTGGGAGAGAGACAATCCTACCCTGTGCAGTGAAACTCATGCAAATCACAAATACAACAATTCCTGGAAGCTTTGTGGACCTCTAGGATTAAAAACAACACTACTCTATGAATAACTAATGACAACCTGCAAATGGTTTATCATCATCTTCTACTACAAGCTGATGAACCTATATCATAATACACCACACTCTATCCAGTGTAATTTGGCTACTGTACAGTTGCCTTGGCCATACAGTGCCTATGGGCAGGTGTATGAACCGCCAGTGCTTCTGGGCTGGTGTTTCAATCCCCCATCCCACACTGCTCCACTGGCATGAAAAGGGACCAAATGTATCCTGCCTTGTAGGGGCAACAGAACACAGAGCAGGCCACCCCCCCCTTCCCTGTTCCTGCCTCCATAAAGCCAAGAGAAGACAGAGATGACGCCAGTTGGTTACATCACAACCTTCACAGCCAGACACATGGCTTCCTTATCGAATACTCCTGTAAATGAAGACAATCACAAGGAGGAAAGTGGGCAGTGTAGAGAGAGAGAGAGACTACTGTTAATGAGTAGTTGTCTTTCTTTAATAAAACATTCTCATTTCATTAAAACCTCACCACCCCCACCCCCCAATTAAAACAACAAAATATAACCAAAACCTCACCACTTCTACAACTGTACGTATATCCAACTCATCTTCCTCAGCTGTACAGACAGCCCCCCCCCCCCAACACATCTTATCTCCTGAAACATCTCCACACTTGAGGACAACCAGTTTATGCCACAGGGAAGATGCCAGCGGGTTGTTGATTATCAGCACCCTCCCTCTATATAACACTTGGGACAGGGGCCACCTCCACCTGGCCAGTATTGACATCACTGCCTGTGACAGCCCTTCCCAGTTCTTCCTGACCCACCTCTCCGAGCCCAGGTACACCCAGAAAATGTTAAGCTGCCACTGCAAACCCCCTGGAAGCAGAGGGGGGGCCCTAACCCTCCATGCCCCACATAAGAGCTTTGCTCTTGCCCAGTTCACCTTAGCTGACAAAGATCCCTCGTTTACCTTCAGACTATTCTCTTGCCCATTCCTGACCATCACAGAAACGTCATCAGCATATACCTACATTGCTATGCCTGTCAACACAGCCATGACTGTCCAGAATATTCCCTGCAGTCTCCTGCGTATCAACCCCAAAAAAGGCTCAATGGCTAGTGTATAACTGCCCCGATAGAGGACATCCTTGTCTAATGCCCCGCATCACCCAGACTGGCCTACTGAGCCCTCCTCCCACCTTGACCATACATGATGCTCCAGCATACAACGTCACACAGGCCAAAAACTTTCCCCAATCCCAAACATCACACTAAACAGATACTCATGGCCCACTTTATCAAATGCCTTCTCTTGATCTAGAGAAACCAGTCCAAAGTTCAAATTAGAACCTCTCGACAAGTCCAACATGTCCCTGATTAAGAACAAGTTGTCCACGATTGAGCATCCCGTTACACAATATGTCTGGTCCTTGTGTACCATAGTCCAGATGGGACTTCAGTCTGTTAGAGAGGACCTTGGAAAATATATTGTGGTCTACATAGAGCAATACCACAGGCCTCCAATTCTTAAGTTCACACAAGTCCCCTTTTTTGGGCAGGAGAATCAGAGCCGCCCAACGGCAGCTCATCGACAACTCTCCTACCCCGACACATTCACACAACACACAAAAGAAGCCCAGTCCAATTATTCCCCTGATTTTTTAAATAAAAATCCACTGGGAGTCCATCGACCCCTGGTGCACGGCCGGGGAACATCTGGGTTACGGCCTCTGCCAGTTCATGGGACAACAGAGGACTGTCCATTTCATTCCTCTGTGCCTGAGAGAGTTTAGGGAGTTCTGCAAACAAAACCTGAGCTCACATAGGATCACAGAGTTCTGCCCTATACAACTCAGTATAAAACTCCACAGTCCACGCCCGCATCTCCCCATCGTAGAGGTAATCTGTCCATCAGACAGCCGTAAGAGGAGAAGCTGGGACTGTCCATCTCCTTGAACATGGAGAACCTAGCTCTTACAAGTGCTCCGTTTGCTTTAACCTGGAAAAAACTGCCCAGGTCCCTACGTAATTCAGATAAATTAACCTGGAGGCCTACAGTGCCCCACCATCTCTACTTCCATCTAACTAAAACTACGCTTGAGTACCCCAATACTCTCCTAGCCTCTGAGGATAAGAGAGCTGTATACTATTGACAGTTAAGGCAAATTTGGAATTTCCCCACATCCCACCATTGACTCAGACTCATACTCCTCTCTTTGCTGCCCCCACCTTTCCCCCAAAATCTGGTAACCTGAGCAAAAAGTGGCATCTTTACATTAAACTTCCAAAAGGATGCATGCCAAGGCCCTGGTGAAATAGACAGCCGAGCCATGGTTATGTGGTGATCCGAAACAATTCACAGGGTTAATGGTAGCGCCCAACAGCCTATTGCTCTGATTCCTGGACAAGTAAAAACGTTGAAGTCGGGCTGCACTCACCCTAGCCCCAAAGACCTTCACCCATGTATACTGTCTGGTGTTGGGCTGCACTCACCCTAGCCCCAAAGACCTTCACCCATGTATACTGTCTTGTGTCGGGATGTTTAGTTCTCCAAACATCCTCTAGGTCAAATGGATTAAATATGTCCCTTAACACTCCTACTGACCCTGAATGAGGCTTCTCCCCATTTCTGCCTTTCGTAAAAATCCATTGTACAGTTCCAGTCCCCACCGACCACCAGCGTCTCATCAGGCGCTACCTGTGAGAGTTCCTGTCTAAGACACCCAAATAGAACCCCCTCTCTCCCTGTGTTTGTCTCACACACATTTATGAAGACACAACCCATGTTGTTAATTTCTGCTTTTGCTACAAGCAGCCTACCCATACACACCTCCTTTGAGGAGCACATTTGTACAGAAGGATCTAGTAACAAAAAAAAGATTGCCAGCCCTACACTAAAATTTGTCCCATGGATCAACACACTTGTCCCTTTCCACCAGAGACCCCAATCGACTTCATTCGCCACATCACTATGCGGCTCCTGCAGAAACAACACCTGTACTATGTTTTGTTTTACATATTCATCCAACACAATCCTCTTTCCCACAGCTCCGGTCCCGCCATTTATATTAAGCGAGCCTGTCCAAATAGTCTCCATAAGTGGTAGAAAAGCTAGCAAAGAAATAGACCAATAAGAAATCTCAAAAAAGCCCCAGTGCCAGAAAAAAACTATTAATCTAAACAGTGTCTGAAGGTAGACCTTTACGCATGGTTGTGACTCACTTCCTAAACCTAAACCGTTTCCTGGGTGAGAGGACACCATGCCCCTCATTTTCATAGCATGTTGTACTGATCTTAAAAACTTTCTCGGATCGGGAAAAAAAAGCTTCAATATCTACTTTTTTCTCCTTGGTCTCATTCAGGAACCTTGTCAGTTTCCTCACTGTGTACGTTGATCCCTCTGCTTGACTGCCTGTCAGCTCCGGAACCATTGAGGAGGAGTCTGAAAAAAAAGGCCTCATCATCCTCTTCCTCAGGCTCACCTTCCTCTTTGGACAGGGTCTCCTCCACAGCACCAGGCAAAGGTTCCTTGGTGCCTTTGACCACCCCAGCCTCTCCCCTCCCACTTCCTTTCTTCTCCTTCTTTTTCTTATTGACACCCCCCTCCTCCCCTCCTAGTCTCTTACACTTCCCCACTATACTCTCCTCCTCCCCTAGCATAACATGACTAGACCCAGCCTCAGCTACACCACAATCTATAGCCTGACTAGGCCCAGCCTCAACTACAGCATTATCTTGAGCCTGACAAAGGCCCAGCCTAAGCTACCAAGAAAACCGCCTCTCAACTACCAAACACTCCCAACATGCACTGCGAGAGAGACTACTATTAAGAAGTTCCACTCTGTCAAGAAAAATGTATTAACCTGCTCCAATACTGCCCTGTCAATGTGGATTGGAGCTTGCTCTCATCTCTTTCTCTTGTAGTCCACCATCAGCTCCTACAAACAACTCCACCAACACCCAGCACCAGGTACAACATTGCAGCAACAACACTTAAATATGATAATCTGGTGGGATGTGAGAAAAAATTAACAGTAGAGTTCCGGACAGGACAGAAGTTAGGTTTTGTAGAACATTGGGAGATCAGGACATTACAGAAACAACTGTAAAAACAAATCTAACTTATGTGAATACATTATGAACATCATTTTTGTAAGGGTTGGTAGACACTATCAGGTCAAATGCTCTGGTCAACTGTAGAACCCATAAGATCCAACAGCTGTCTGCAGTGGCATATCAGAGAAAAGAAGGCACAGCATCAGAGTATTCACATGATGTCTGACAGAGTGAGGAGTGGAGAACTGGTGTTGCAGAGAAAGGCGAGAGGTCCAGATTGGGGGACATGTATTTGATTGACATCCGCTTTCTTTTGATCATCCAAGAAAGGAACGGGATCTGGCAGACGTAGAGTGTAGTGTGTGTGTGTGCACGTGCTTGTGTGTATCTATATGGATGTGTGTGCGTGCATGCATGTTCAGTACCAGTCAAAAGTTGACACGACTACTCATTCAAGGGTTATTCTTTATTTTACTATTTTCTACATTGTAGAATAATAGTGAAGACATCCAGACTATGAAATAACACATATGGAGTCATGAACTAAGTAAAGTGTTAAACAATATTTGTTTATTTTAGATTCTTCAAAGTATCCACCCTTTTTCTTGATGACAGCTTTGCACACTTTGCATTCTCTCAACCAACTTCACCTGGAATGCTTTTCCAACAGTCTTGAAGGAGTTCCCACATACGCTGAGCACTTCTTGGCTGCTTTTCCTTCACTCTGTGGTCCAACTCATCCCAAACCATTTCATTTTGGTTGAGGTCGGGTAATTGTGGAGGCCTAGTCATCTGATGCAGCACCCCATTACTCTCCTTCTTGGTCAATTAGCCCTTACACTGCCTGGAGGTGTGTTGGTTCATTGTCCTGTTGAAAAAAAATGCTAGTCCCACTAAGCCCAAACCTGATGGGATGGCGTATCACTGCAGAATACTGTGGTAGCCATGCTGGTTAAGTGTGCCTTGAATTCTAAATAAATCAGACAGTGTCACCAGCAAAGCACCCCCACAAAATTACACCTCTTCCGCCCAGCTTCATGGTGGGAAACACACATGCAGAGATCATCCATTCACCTACTCTGCGTCTCACATAGACACGGTGGTAGGAACCAAAATCTCAAATTTGGACTCATCAGACCAAAGGACAGATTTCCACCGGTCTAATGTCCATTGCTCGTGTTTCTTGGCCCAAGCAAGTCTCTTCTTCTTATTGGTGTCCTTTAGTAGTGGTTTCTTTGCAGTAATTTGAACATGAAGACCTGATTCACGCAGTCTCTTCTGAACAGTTGATGTTGAGATGAGTCTGTTACTTGATCGCATTTATTTGGACTACAATTTCTGAGGCTGGTAACTCCAACGAACTTATCCTCTGCAGCAGAGGTAACTCTGGGTCGTCCTTTACTGTGGCGGTCCTCATGAGAGCCAGTTTCATCATAGCGCTTGATGGTTTTTGCAACTGCACTTGAAGAAACTTTCAAAGTTCTTGAAATTGTACAGATTGCTTGACCTTTATGTCTTAAAGTAATGATGGACTGTTGTTTGTCTTTGCTTATTTGAGCTGTTCTTGCCAGAATATGGACTTGGTCTTGTTGGTGCAACTCAATGCATCGTAGTACACATGTCAATCAAGAGGTCTGCCTGGGCAGTCCCAATAGATATCTTATATATGGCTATACACAGACAAGTTATATTTGCATGATTTAGCATAATTAATTAATCATCGGCCATTGTGTTTCATCCATGTGACCAACCCATACTGTTTCTTAACATATGACAGACCAATACCTCACGCTTCTTCTCTCTAAGCTGAGACCTTGAAACTGAGATCTTTAGTTTCTCAAAACAACGTCTGGGCATATTGCAAAATTGCAGCTACTGATAGTGAAGATTTGTTCAGTCATTTTTATGAACACAGAAATTGGTTTATAGAACTCTGATTGAGAACCATATCAGGCCAAATACAGAAATAGAAAATATAGGAAAACTAACATAGACTGCCCTTCCCACTCACGTCCTGACCGTCACTAAATAAAGACAAAACGAAGGAATAAAGGTCAGAACGTGACAGTACCCATCCCCCAAAGGTGCGGACTCCGGCCGCAAAACCTGAACCTATAGGGGAGGGCCTGGGTGGGCATCTGTCCGCGGTGGCGGCTCTGGCGTGGGACGTGGACTCCATTTCACCATAGTTTTAGTGTGCCTCTTAGCCCACCTCCGTGGCCTCTTTAGAGCGGCGACCCTCACCGGCGACCTAGAACTGGGGACCCACGCCACGGGTCCCGAACGGACGGGAGGCTCCGGCAGCGCCGGACAGGCGGGAGGCTCCGGCAGCTCCGGACAGGCGGGAGGCTCCGGCAGCTCCGGAGTGAAGGGCGTTTCCGGCATCGCCGACGTGACAGGCGGCTCTGGCAGCTCCTGGCTGGCTGACGGCTCTGACAGCTCCTGGCTGGCTGACGGCTCTGGCAGCTCCTGGCTGGCTGACGGCTCTGGCAGCTCCTGGCGGCTCTGACGGCTCTGGCAGCTCCTGGCGGCTCTGACGGCTCAGGACAGACTGGCGGCTCTGACGGCTCAGGATAGATGGGAGACTCTAGCGGCTCAGGACAGACGGGAGACTCTAGCGGCTCAGGACAGACGGGAGACTCTAGCGGCTCAGGACAGACGGGAGACTCTAGCGGCTCAAAACAGATGGGAGACTCTAGCAGCTCAGGACAGGAGGAAGGCTCTGGCAGCGCTGGACAGGCGGGAGCACCTGTAGGCAGAAGACGGAGAGACAGCCTGGTGCGGGGGGCTGCCACCAGAGGGCTGGTGCGTGGAGGTGGCACTGGATAGACCGGACCGTGCAGGCGCACTGGAGCTCTTGAGCACCGATCCTGCCCGACCTTACCTGGTTGAATGCTCCCCGTAGCCAGGCCAGTGCCGTGCTTCTACACCTGCATTGCTTGCTGTTTGGGGTTTTAGGCTGGGTTTCTGTACAGCACTTTGAGATATCAGCTGATGTACGAAGGGCTATATAAATACATTTGATTTGAATAGCCCACACTGGGCTGTGCTGGCGAACCGGGGACACCATGCGTAAGGCTGGTGCCATGTATGCCGGCCCGAGGAGACGCACTGGAGACCAAATGCGTAGAGCCGACTTCATGAAACCTGGCTCGATGCCCAATCTAGCTCGGCCGATACGAGGAGCTGGAATGTACCGCACCAGGCTATGCACACACACCGGGGACACCGTGCGCTCCACCACATAACAAGGTGCCTGCCCGGTCCCTCTCGCTCTCAAGCACGGGGAGTTGGCGCAGGTCTCCTACCTGCCTTAGCCACACTCCCCGTGTGCCCCCCAATAAATTGTTGGGGCTGCCTCTCGGGCTTCCTTGCCAGCCGTGTTCCCTCGTATCGCTGGCTCCTTTCTCCGGCTGCCTCTCTCTCCCTCTCCCTCTCCCTCTGCCTCTGATTGAGAACCATATCAGGCCAAACACAGAAATAGAAAATATAGAAAAACTAACATAGACTGCCCACCCCAACTCACACCCTGACCATACTAAATAAAGACAAAACAAAGGATTAAAGGTCAGAACGTGACATGCCCAAGATGCAGTAAACTCGATTAATGATTAAGAATGTTAATGTCTAATTAAAATGTAGCAAGTACTAAGAATTATCAAAAGATAATTACATTTGTTATTCTAATTGGCTTATTTATGATTTAACAGGTGGTATTGTTTTTTTTCCGGACACATGTATCACGATGTGTCCAAAGGAAGAATTTCCGGTCCCCTGGCCCATTTTGAAAGTTTTCCCCACCTCAAGTGATATGTGTATTGCTGTTGTTTTCTTTTAATATCTTTGTTTTTGTCTTGCTTCAATAACAAATCTCGGCAGATTGGGTCTGCTGCATGGTTGGGCCTAAAGATTAGCCCTCTGACTCTCTGATCTGTAACTCTGTAGTGAGATCTCTAAGATAATAGGGGAGTATAAGACAATTTGGGGGGAGGAATGGTTTCAACTGTGTGTTGTTCTTCTGAACTAAACTGTTGTTCTGGTCTGTCCTCTCTCTAGGCTATGGCGAATGTGTTCACAGATGATATCTAGATGCATGGAAGATAAGTCGGACTAAAAGAGTGTGAACCTCAACACCCCCTCTAACCGGCCGAAAATGGCATTCAGTACTTCTACCATGAGACCTGAGTCCGAGCCAGCAACCTATAAACAGCATCCAGTAGAAGCTATCAACTGCCTTTTCTCTCATGCTTTTTCTCTCAGGAGTGCGACATTGGTCCATGTGGAGTGAGCATGGAGAGAGATCCAGTCCAAACTACTCTCATGCTGCTGGTGTACTGGTTGGGAAAATGGACAAAGACATAATGGACTGTAATGGGAGAGACATTCTCAAGGGCCATCCACTTTGAACATGTGCCATTAAAAGGACAAACTGAAACACTATCTGAAGAAGAACATGAAGCGTGAAGAAACGCCAGGAAAGGAAGGATAAGTGCCGGGGATGGGGGTACATGAGACAGGAGGGTTGTGGACAAACGTGCCCGTAATTGATTGAGGCTTTTTCAAAATGGTTTATTTGGGGTATCAGGTTGATTGTGGAGGTCTGCACACTGCGTAATGTGTTGTAATTTAGACTAAGAATAGACATAATTTGTCATTACCAAAGATAGAACCAACATGAAGCACAAAGGACTGTCTTTCTAAATTTGGGTTGGGTGATTTATCAATAGTTAATTATTATTTGGAAAGGCTTCTAGAGTCAGAGCTGTGACCTAAAAATCTGATGAGAGCCACTAGATTGTAGCTTGGGCTAACCTTGCCCCATTCTCATTCTTATCAAGGTTGGTGTGAAACTGTTATAACATGTGTTCTCTCTCTCTTTCCTGTGAAATGTTATTAACATGCTGTAAGGCGATCTGTGCCACCCTGGATGTTAAGACTTCAGCAGCTATCATGTGTTCTGCTCCTCCAGAGGATGGTGAAACTTCCAACTCTGAATGAGCCCCCATTTCCCCCTGTAGATACAGACAATGAGTAATGAGTTTAGGTTGTTTTCTTTTAACAAGTTGAGGGTAAGGTCATCTAAACTCTTAACCTGTTTACATTATGTGGAACACTGAGCTGATGAGCAAGCACCAACTTTTTGAAGGTCTTAGCAGAATTGTTAATCTTTTTGACCTGTTGCATTGAAATGCAAGTATGTACAAACTATCCCAAATTTCCCCACTGTGTCTCACACATCGTGTTTGAGTTCAGTGTGTACAGGCGGCTGGCTATCTATTGTTCCACAGGAAGATTCTCTAACCCAAACAACAGATGACTTAAACAAAAGAGCAGTGGATCAGGCCTTGAAGAGTGTGCAGCCTCTAATTTAGTATCAGTCTCAATCCCTCTCTCAATCCTTACTCCGTCAAATTACTAAAATATTTCATTACTGGATTGCTGTCTGAAAGCCAATTACAATTCACTCTCTTACTTTCACAAGTCTCCATAATCTGTTTCCTTCAACTAAAACCCTTCTACTCTTTCCAGTAGAAAAAAAACATTCTCAATCACTACTCCTAATACACACTGATCACTCTCAAACGATGTTCTGCTTTCCCCCTATTGCAAGGTTTAAAACAAAACAAACATGATAACTTTATCCACATTGGAAGGCATTGTTTTCATTTTAGTATACCTTCAAAAAGTTAATATATTTTATTACCAATCTCTGTTGGATATTCACTTTCTGCTTCAATATTTATTAAATACATATTATCTTAAGATTCATATGTAATGCTTTGGAGGGATCAATGTGTTATCACGCCTGCTCCCGCTCTCCCTCTGGCGCTCGAGGGTGCCAGGCTGCCCTTCATTACACACACCTGTCACCATCATTATGCGCAGCAGCGCTCATTGGACTCACAAGGACTACTGACCTTTGTTGATTACCCCGTCTATAACTGTCTGCTCCCCCCTTTGTTCCCTGTGTCTGCATTAATGTCGTTATGTGTTCTTGTCCAGCCGCTGTTCTGTCCCACGTCCGTTGATAATTAAATGTTCATTCCCTGTACCTGTTTCTCCTCTCTACCAGCGTCGATCATTACATACGTATTAACTGGGTTGGCACTGTCTTAGTCCCCAGTAGATGTTGTGCTCCGTCCATAGTAAGTCTGGCACCTGAGACAACAGGGAAACAGAAGCAGTCTCCATTTTGCCTACTCACGAATTGGTTTAGAACGTCATTTGGGATATCAACGAAATCTCCATCGGGAGTACAATAAATTGTGGCCTTTTAAGTTTAGTTAACAGAAAATCATGTTCAACATTCATTTGTTCTATTTAACTGGGGATGGACTTATTTCAAAATGCATTACCAGGGTGCAGGAAATATTCTAAGCGATCGTTAGTTTTATTGGTTAGGGGTACGTCAAGTCCCGTATAGTTCTTTAACCTTATCATGCAAATTATCCATAAAGGACCACTCTGAACAGAATACTTTTTACTCCACTTACATACGGGTGTGCTAATTGTAGATTATAATTTTTCTATTCTTACTTCATCAGATCATAATAACCCATTATACAAATATTATGTTACTTTATATCTAGTAACTTTCATATCTCCATAAATAATAACGTTATACATCAAACTCCACCTGTAGATCCAACGGCGATGTTGGACAGACCCCTAGATAACATTACAGATCGAAAAACTCAGCTCACAGAACTGGTTAGGGCATTAATTCACCTCGTTGACATGTGAGATAGTCCCTTGACAACTCTCATTCACTCTGTACTGTCAGCCTAATATCCACATTTCAATCAGCTTATTATCCAAATTTCAATCAACTTAACACGTCCTTTCCACACTCACACAACCATACACAACTTTCACATTCACTTAGTACGATTCCCAAACACACTCGGTAATCTCCCTTATTTACCTCATATGCACCACATGTATCTTCACTATACATATAAAATAGCATGGTGTGAACTTTAGACATTTCTCTTATAAATGTCTACAGACAGCTGTCAGCGGGGCATGGTACCGTTACTTTCCCTCGCTCTAGTCTTCTCACTAAGACTAGATTTAGCCTTCTTCCACGCCATATGTATCTTCAATGGTTCCTCTATAGTCTCTACAGTCGCCATAGCCTCGACAGTATACATGGTCCCTGAGCATCAGTAGTCTCAATAGCATCCATAGTCCCTATAGTTATAGCATCTATGGTCCCAACAGCATCTATAGTCCCTCAGCATCTACAGTCCCTCAGCATCATAGTATCAATAGTTTAAACAGTGCCTTGCGAAAGTATTCAGCCCCCTTGAACTTTGCGACCTTGTGCCACATTTCAGGCTTCAAACATAAAGATATAAAACTGTATTTTTTTGTGAAGAATCAACAACAAGTGGGACACAATCATGAAGTGGAACGACATTTATTGGATATTTCAAACTTTTTTAACAAATCAAAAACTTAAAAATTGGGCGTGCAAAATTATTCAGCCCCTTTACTTTCAGTGCAGCAAACTCTCTCCAGAAGTTCAGTGAGGATCTCTGAATGATCCAATGTTGACCTAAATGACTAATGATGATAAATACAATCCACCTGTGTGTAATCAAGTCTCCGTATAAATGCACCTGCACTGTGATAGTCTCAGAGGTCCGTTAAAAGCGCAGAGAGCATCATGAAGAACAAGGAACACACCAGGCAGGTCCGAGATACTGTTGTGAAGAAGTTTAAAGCCGGATTTGGATACAAAAAGATTTCCCAAGCTTTAAACATCCCAAGGAGCACTGTGCAAGCGATAATATTGAAATGGAAGGAGTATCAGACCACTGCAAATCTACCAAGACCTGGCCGTCCCTCTAAACTTTCAGCTCATACAAGGAGAAGACTGATCAGAGATGCAGCCAAGAGGCCCATGATCACTCTGGATGAACTGCAGAGATCTACAGCTGAGGTGGGAGACTCTGTCCATAGGACAACAATCAGTTGTATATTGCCAAATCTGGCCTTTATGGAAGAGTGGCAAGAAGAAAGCCATTTCTTAAAGATATCCATAAAAAGTGTAGTTTAAAGTTTGCCACAAGCCACCTGGGAGACACACCAAACATGTGGAAGAAGGTGCTCTGGTCAGATGAAACCAAAATTGAACTTTTGGCAAAAGCAACACAGCTGAACACACCATCCCCACTGTCAAACATGGTGGTGGCAGCATCATGGTTTGGGCCTGCTTTTCTTCAGCAGGGACAGGGAAGATGGTTAAAATTGATGGGAAGATGGATGGAGGCAAATACAGGACCATTCTGGAAGAAAACCTGATGGAGTCTGCAAAAGACCTGAGACTGGGACGGAGATTTGTCTTCCAACAAGACAATGATCCAAAACATAAAGCAAAATCTAAAATAGAATGGTTCAAAAATAAACATATCCAGGTGTTAGAATGGCCAAGTCAAAGTCCAGACCTGAATCCAATCGAGAATCTGTGGAAAGAACTGAAAACTGCTGTTCACAAATGCTCTCCATCCAACCTCACTGAGCTCGAGCTGTTTTGCAAGGAGGAATGGGAAAAAATGTCAGTCTCTCGATGTGCAAAACTGATAGAGACATACCCCAAGCGACTTACAGCTGTAATCGCAGCAAAAGGTGGCGCTACAAAGTATTAACTTAAGGGGGCTGAATAATTTTGCACGCCCAATTTTTCCGTTTTTGATTTGTTAAAAAAGTTTGAAATATCCAATAAATGTCGTTCCACTTCATGATTGTGTCCCACTTGTTGTTGATTCTTCACAAAAAAAATACAGTTTTATATCTTTATGTTTGAAGCCTGAAATGTGTCAAAAGGTCGCAAAGTTCAAGGGGGCCGAATACTTTCGCAAGGCACTGTATAATCATTAATGCTATGGTCTCTATAGGCTCTATAGTCTTGCCGCTTCCCATATACAGTATGTAAATAACACCCCGTATTCAAAAACACCTTGTGTTATTTTCTAGCCTAGTGGTACACTCCTTTATGTTTAATTTTATTGGTTATATATATTAATAATTTAATTAAAACTTTTTTTAAATATACAGATTGATTCAAATGTACTTACTGAAATCAGTTGCCGTCCCTCAATTGTTCGCAGATGTTGTGTCTCCTGGAGAGGTTCCAACCAACTCAATGCACCATAGTACACATCTCAATCAGTACTGCCAAATTGCAGCTACTGATAGTGAAGATTTGTTCAGTCAGCCACTTGCATGAACACACATAGAACAGCACATCAATAGAACACAGAAATTAGTTAGAAGAAAAGCACAAACAAACATTTCCGTCACAGTCTTTTACCAAATTGGGCTATCTTCTGTATACCACTTCTACCTTGTCACAACACAACTGATTGGCTCAAACGCATAAGAAAGAAATGACACAAATTAACTTTTAACAAGGCACACCTTTTAGTTGAAATGCATTCCAGGTGACTACTATATGAAGCTGGTTTTGGTTACTGCATGATTCCATATGTGTTATTTCATAGTTTTGATGTCATCACCATTATTCTGTAATGTAGAAAATAGTACAAATAAAGTAAAACCCTTGAATGAGTAGGTGTGTCCAAACTTTTGACTGGTACTTTTTGTGTCGATGAAATTTAAAGACATTATTTGGATCAGAAGAAGTCAGTGTAAAAGTCATTGATTCTCACACCAATTCTAATGAGGCCACAGTGGTTAATTCATGAATGAGACTCTGGCCTGAGAATAATCTAAATTAAACCGTGATTTCTGCTACAAGAATAACAATACATTATTTATCATGAGAATGTATTATGCATGCAGGTTCATGGACGAAATGGCCGACCACACCAGGGAATAATGTGTGTCTGCTCCAATGCCTCAACTATGAAAAGAAAATAGACTAAATTCTGCTTATTTTCTTCCTAACGACCTAAACAACCATTGCAATGATGTAAATCAACCAAGCTTGAATAAAGCTTGAATAAAGCTAACATGGGAACATAGAGTATAGCAAATATCAGGAACATCTTCCTAGTATTCAGTTACACACACGTATCATCGGGGCATGGTCTATATAAGGTGTCGAAATCTTTCTACAGGGATGCTGGCCCATGTTGACACCAATGTTTCCCACAGTCAAGTTGCCTGGATGTCCTTTGGGTGGTGGACCATTCTTGATACAGAAGAAAAACCCAGCAGCGTTGCTGTTCTTGACACCAGCCGGTACACCTGGCACCTACTACCATACCCCGTTCAAAGGCACTTAAATCTTTTGTCTTGTCCATTCACACTCTGAACAGCACACATGCACAAATCATGTCTCAAGGCTTAAAAATCTTTCTTTAACCTGTCTCCTCCCCTACATCTACACTGCGTGAAGTGTATTTAACAAGTGACATCAATAAGGGATCATAGCTTTCACCTGGATTCAGCTGGTCAGTCTATGTCATGGAAAGAGCAGAGGTTCTTAATGTTTTGTATACTCAGTGTAAAATTTAGCTAGTGAGAAGTTTCGACAACAAACAAACTTAGATCACAAAGTGGTTTATCATAACTCAGTGTACACTGTCTTTGAGACAGGCAGCATCTTATTATTTTAACAATGAACCCAGGGGAGCGAGTTCCTCCAACCCTCCAGATAAACAGAAGGTTTCTGGCAGAGAGCATAGCAGGTGTAATGGTGTGTCTGCTGCTGAGGTCTCTAACAGGCAGACCCGTGGCCTCTCAACAGTCTCTTTATGAAACCAAACAGACACTATCAGATGTCTCACCAGACTCGACCTCTACCGGGATTCGATCGTTAATGACATTTCCTTTGACACACACTCATTAAGGAGGATATCACATTTACTGAAGCTTCGATTCAGAAAGTAATGTAGTGTTGTATCAGTGATTCTGTTTAATGAGTTGGAGAATACTGGCAATATCCAATGGTAAAAAAAGATGCCAAATGTGGAGAAACGAGAGATTTATTTGTTATGATAACTTGATGTATTCCTTGGTGGACTGGTTTAAGGAATGCTTAGTGTGACAATCTCTGCCCACAAAAAGCATGCTACATCACTCTCTCTCTGTCAGTCTTGCTTCATCTTTCCACTTTCAATCCATTTTGTCATCATTTGTAAGGCCAACATTTTTTACACTTCAAAATCCTGTAGTACATGAGAGTTCCAGTACATGAAAGTACTAGATAATTATTTAACTGCTTTGAAATAAACAGTATAGCCCATTATAACAAACATTTTACGAAATAAAATAAAATAAACAAAATAAAAATGTTTCCATTTCAACAGCTAAACAATGAGTGTCGATGTCTGGAGAAAAACATTGCCCCCAAAACAGCAATCATTTTCTTGGCAATATCAAATGCTATCTAATATCAATTACAATGGGAGCTTTGGAACTATGGGAGAAGCAACATAAACAATTCCATAAGAGGGAAGTCATCTTTTGCATTTTTTTGTTGAATTTTGTTTGTTTTCCAGCATGTAAAAAGAGTAAGAGGTGGAGAAATTACTATAGAAGCTCAGTGGAGAGGTGAAGGGTTATTTGTTGTTTTACCTAGACATACACTATCGGTAAAAAGTTTCAGAACACCTACTCATTCAAGGGTTTTTCTTTATTTTTACTAGTGAAGACATCACAACTGCGAAATAACACATTGGGAATCATGTAGTAACCAAAAAAAGTTAAACAAATCAAAATATTTTATATTTGAGATTCTTCTTGATGACAGCTTTGCACACTCTTGGCATTCTCTCAACCAACTTAATGAGGCAGTCACCTGGAATTAATTTCAATTCACAGGTGTGCCTTAAAAGTGAATTTGTGGAATTTCTTTCCTTAATGCGTTTGAGCCATTCAGTTGTGATGTGACAAGGTAGGGGGGTATACAGAAGATCGTCAGCGAAATGGGACACATGTGTCCCGGGATATATACAGTTCTTCCCCATTCATTGAATATGTGGACATCTATAAGTACCTAGGTGTCTGGCTAGACTGTAAACACTCCTTCCAGACTCATATCAAACATCTCCACTCGAAAATCAAATCTAGAGTCGGCTTTCTATTCCGCAACAAAGCCTCCTTCACTCACGCCGCCAAACTTACCCTAGTAAAACTGACTATCCTACCGATCCTCGACTTCGGCGATGTCATCTACAAAATAGCTTCCAACACTCTACTCAGCAAACTGGATGCAGTTTATCACAGTGCCATCCGTTTTGTCACTAAAGCACCTTATACCACCCACCACTGCGACCTGTATGCTCTAGTCGGCTGGCCCTCGCTACATATTCGTCGCCAGACCCACTGGCTCCAGGTCATCTACAAGTCCATGCTAGGTAAAGCTCCGCCTTATCTCAGTTCACTGGTCACGATGGCAACACCCACCCGTAGCACGCGCTCCAGCAGGTGTATCTCACTGATCATCCCTAAAGCCAACACCTCATTTGGCCGCCTTTCGTTCCAGTTCTCTGCTGCCTGTGACTGGAACGAATTGCAAAAATCGCTGATGTTGGAGACTTTTATCTCCCTCACCAACTTCAAACATCTGCTATCTGAGCAGCTAACCGATCGCTGCAGCTGTACATAGTCTATCTGTAAATAGCCCACCCAATTACCTACCTCATCCCCATACTGTTTTTATTTATTTATTTACTGTTCTGCTCTTTTCCACACCAGTATCTCTACCTGTACATGACCATCTGATCATTTATCACTCCAGTGTTAATCTGCAAAATTTGTATTATTCGCATAGCTCCTCATGCCTTTTGCACACAATGTATATAGACTCTCTTTTTTTTCTACTGTGTTATTGACTTGTTAATTGTTTACTCCATGTGTAACTCTGTGTTGTCTGTTCACACTGCTATGCTTTATCTTGGCCAGGTCGCAGTTGTAAATGAGATCTTGTTCTCAACTAGCCTACCTGGTTAAATAAAGGTGAAATAAAAAAAATTGGGGAGACTCTCTCCATGCAGACACAAATTTTGATTGTGGCAATTTTGTGGCAGTTTTTGTTTGTTTGCGTTGGCACCTTTCAACACCCCGCATTTATGCACGCCACCACTCACTTGCACTACTGACTACACACAAACCATTGTTAATTGTATTTAGTTGACTTTAGATAATAAATATATTTTGTTATTCCTTATCTCCACATTGTCTCCCTTTTTGATACGAACTTTGAGCCGGTTCGTGACAAAAGGAAGACCCAGAGTTACCTCCACTGCAGAGGATAAGTTCATTAGAGTTACCAGCCTCAGAAATTGCAGCCCAAATAAATATTTCACGGAGTTCAAATAACAGACACATATCAACATCAATTGTTCAGAGGAGACTGTGTGAATCGGGTCAAATTGCTGCAAAGAAACCACTACTAAAGGACACCAATAAGAAGAGACTTGCTTGGGCCAAGAAACACAAGCAATAACAGACCTGTGGAATGTGTTGTTTCATAGTTTTGATGTCTTCTATTATTTTACAATGTAGATAATAGTAAAAATAAAGAAAAACCCTTGAATGAGTAGGTGTTTTAAAACTTTTGAATGGTTATCAGGTATGAAGGTAAGACCCAGGTGCAGACCACGTCGAATAAACAATAGTTTAATGTTCCAACAGGTGCAGGCAAAAGACAGGTCAAGGCAGGCAGGGGTCAGAAAACCAGAGGTTGGGAAACAGTATCGGACCGCAGGCGGGCTCAGGCAGAGGTTGGTAATCCAGAGGGGGGCAAAGGTATAGGTCAGCAGGCAGGCTCAGGCAGAGTGGTCAGGCAGGCGGGCTCCGAGTCAGGACAGGTAAGGCTCAGAAAGCGAGACTGGAAAAAGAAGGCGCTGAGACAAACTACTGGTCGATATGGAGAAACAAGACAAACTGGAAACCGACAAGCAGAGAACACAGGTCTAAATACACAAGGGATAATGGGGAAGATGGGTGACACCTGGAGGGGGGTGGAGACAAATCACAAAGACAGGTGAAACAGATCAGGGTGTGACAATGGCAGTATATCTATAGGAAGTTTACACCCCCATGAAGAATGGAGCCCAACTGGGCACAAACCCGCCGTCGCTGGACC
Organism: Oncorhynchus clarkii lewisi; assembly: GCF_045791955.1. Taxonomy (NCBI): domain Eukaryota; kingdom Metazoa; phylum Chordata; class Actinopteri; order Salmoniformes; family Salmonidae; genus Oncorhynchus; species Oncorhynchus clarkii. The sequence continues at coordinate 7,258,865 of NC_092179.1, read as the reverse complement.
AGACAGGACTGGCAAAAAGTGCTCTTCACTGACGAGTCGCGGTTTTGTCTCAACAGGGGTGATGATCGGATTCGCGTTTATCGTCGAAGCAATGAGCGTTATACCGAGGCCTGTACTCTGGAGAGGGATCAATTTGGAGGTGAAGGGTCCGTCATGGTCTGGGGCGGTTTGTCACAGCATCACCGGACTGAGCTTGTTGTCATTGCAGGCAATCTCAACACTGTGCATTACAGGGAAGGCATCCTCTTCCCTCATGTGGTACCCTTCCTGAAGTCTCATCCTGACGTAATTCATCAGCCATTCCTGAACCTGCGACAAAAAACAAGCTATATATGGAAAAAATAAAATATTGTCACTGATTCCCCCCCCCCCCCCCCCCCCCCCCCCAATACTGCTGCTCATTCCATTCACCTGCTCCGGAGGTCTACGTCACCGACCTTCCTAGATGTCACTGAACTGGATTCATTACCACCAACCCCAGACTGACTTGTCTCATTACGCACACCTGGATCACATTCCCCCGGATTAGTAAATATAGATATATTTCCTTGTCAGTTATTGTTACCATGTCCCTTGGCCGTGTGAGTACCTGTGCTATTGTATCAGCTTCCATGCTACGTGTTATTGTGCACTTGTTTCGTCCCATGTATAATTTAGAGGTTTACACCTCGCTCTTTTGTTTTGGTTGGAGAAAATAAAACCCCATATTGCGTATTCCTGTCCGTATTCTTTAAATGTGACAGAATAACCAACCCACTAAATGGAGACAGCAGAAACGACCGAGCTGTCAATCATCATAGATACAGCCCAGCATCAAGAGGACTATCTCTCCAGACTCTGCAATGCCATAGACAGAGTGCTGGCAACCATCCTGCATTTGGAGGGGAATGTACAGTCCCGCCAGTCTCCAGCACCGGTTTCCGGCACCAGGCCCCACACCACTACCTGCCTCTGTCCCATCTGAGCCAGTCCATGGAATACCCCTGTCCCTCCCGGAGCACTTTGACGGTGCGCCAGCAAGATGCAAGGGATTCCTTCTGCAATGCGACCTGTACCTCGCTCGCTATGCAGAGGCTTTCTCCAAGAGAGACAGGGTTGCCACCGTCATCTCGACACTGACCGGACAGGCCCTGGACTGAGTGCTGCGGTCTGGAAAATGGGCGGACCCAAGGTTGAGTCCTATGAGGGCTTCACCCTCATTTTCCGCTCTGTGTTTGATCATCCGGAGGAGGGTCGAGTGGAGGGTGAGCGCCAACTCAGACTACGCCAGGGAGCTAGGACCTCCTCGGAGTTCCCTCTGGAGTTCGGAACCATCGTAGGGGACCGGGAACTCTTGGCGGTTAAGAAGACTCTGAAGGCAGGGCGGCACTGGCTGGAGGGGTCAAAACACCGGTCCAAACATCCTTTCGTGTGGACAGACCACCGCAACCTGGAGTACATCAGGGCAGCGAAGAGGCTAAATCCGAGACAGGTGTCATGATGTTGCCCTCTTTGGGTACAGCAAGCCCCATTCCCCTCTCCCTGCCTCCTACAACTTGGCTGCTGTGGTCAGAGAAGTCGTAAAGTCCAGGAAGAGATTGTCTCTATACTGTGTCCATGAGTAGACAGAGTGAAGTGTCATAGAGAACAAAGTAATTTCTTCCACCTCACAGAACTTGAGGTCGGAACAACATTTATGTTCCGGAGAAGGTATAAAAGATCTGTGAAGAATCCAGCTACGAACTGGTCCGTTTGTTACAAGTTTGTAAAACTCAAGTGAGACGGTGCGACCACATTACCATAACGCTGTTTATATAATAGTCTCAGATATGAGGTTCACATCTAATTGTTGTATAAGATGAATGAGTGAGGATGATACTGTTTGTAAAATTGTGTAATGTGATTTTGGACTGTTTAATGAAGGAAACTCCAATTCCCTTTTGAGTTTAACTAAATCAGAGGACCGCCCATGCACGAAAGGACAAAGGTTGCAGACCATTGCTGAATCTTTTAACCATACCACGTGGTTAAACTCTTAGACTATCGATACCGACAGAATAAGAACAAGTCTTTGGTATTAATTACTAGCCTGCAGCTATGAATTCGGTATCATTGAACGCGAAGACCGACAACCGCCGAAACATCCATTCTACAACATGAATGAATGTCACTCTGAACAGTCCACTTTAACCACGACAGAGAGAGAGAGAGAGATGAAAACTCTCCAACAGAAACTAACTTTTCAACAAAGATCCCGACGACACACTGAGCATAAATACATACAGTGGGGAGAACAAGTATTTGATACACTGCCGATTTTGCAGGTTTTCCTTCTTACAAGGCATGTAGAGGTCTGTCATTTTTATCGTAGGTACACTTCAACTGTGAGAGACGGAATCTAAAACAAAAATCCAGAAAATCACAATGTATGATTTTTAAGTAATTAATTTGCATTTTATTGCATGACATAAGTATTTGATCACCTACCAACCAGTAAGAATTCCGGCTCTCACAAACATGTTAGTTTTTCTTTAAGAAGCCCTCCTGTTCTACACTCATTACCTATATTAACTGCACCTGTTTGAACTCGTTACCTGTATAAAAGACACCTGTCCACACACTCAATCAAACAGACTCCAACCTCTCCACAATGGCCAAGACCAGAGAGCTGTGTAAGGAAATCAGGGATACAATTGTAGACCTGCACAAGGCTGGGATGGGCTACAGGAAAATAGGCAAGCAGCTTGGTGAGAACTGTTGGCGCAATTATTAGAAAATGGAAGAAGTTCAAGTTGACGGTCAATCACCCTTGGTCTGGGGCTCCATGCAAGATCTCACCTCGTGGGGAATCAATGATCATGAGAAAGGTGAGGGATCAGCCCAGAACTACACGGCAGGATCTGGTCAATGACCTGAAGAGAGCTGGGACCACAGTCTCAAAGAAAACCATTAGTAACACACTACGCCGTCATAGATTAAGGTCCCCCTGCTCAAGCCAGCGCATGTCCAGGCCCGTCGGAAGTTTGCCAATGACCATCTGGATGATCCAGAGGAGGGATGGGAGAAGGTCATGTGGTCTGATGAGACAAAAATAGAGCTTTTTGGTCTAAACTCCACTTGCCGTGTTTGGAGGAAGAAGAAGGATGAGTACAACCCGTCATCAGAACGTCATCCCAACCCTGAAGCATGGAGGTGGAAACATCATTCTTTGGGGATGCTTTTCTGCAAAGGGGACAGGACGACTGTACCGTATTGAGGGGAGGATGGATGGGGCCATGTATCATGAGATCTTGGCCAACAACCTCCTTCCCTCAGTAAGAGCATTGAAGATTGGTCGTGGCTGGGTCTCCCAGCATGACAACGACCCAAAACACACAGCCAGGGCAACTAAGGAGTGGCTCCGTAAGAAGCATCTCAAGGTCCTGGAGTGGCCTAGCCAGTCTCCAGACCTGAACCCAATAGAAAATCTTTGGAGGGAGCTGAAAGTCCGTATTGCCCAGCGACAGCTCCGAAACCTGAAGGATCTGGAGAAGGTCTGTATGGAGGAGTGGGCTAAAATCCCTGCTGCAGTGTGTGCAAACCTGGTCAAGAACTACAGGAAACGTATTGTCTCTGTAATTGCAAACAAAGGTTTCTGTACCAAATATTAAGTTCTGCTTTTCTGATGTATCAAATACTTATGTCATGCAATAAAATGCAAATTAATTACTTAAAAATCATACATTGTGATTTTCTGGATTTTTGTCAACTGTCTCTCACAGTTGAAGTGTACCTACGATAAAAATTACAGACCTCTACATGCTTTGAAAGTAGGAACACCTGCAAAATCGGCAGTGTATCAAATACTTGTTCTCCCCACTGTATATTGATTGCAATTGTTCCCGAATGAGTGAGCATTCATGTGCAAAGGATTAGCGTTTCAATTGTTATAATTATCAACTTTGTAGTGTCTCATCTCCGTTGACCCCCACTTCCCATTTTGTCCACCAATCCGCGATACCGGTTTATCCCACTAGGGAAACTACCTTATCATTTCCTTGTAACTAACTGTTTGTTTATGCATTTCTGTGAATTACTTAGTAAATCAATGATTTAAGGCAATTGATGTATGGATGACTCAACACTTCACAACGTTTGGAATGAGTCTAACGTGAGGTAAAGTAAATAATTAATTAATTTGAAGACTAATTGATCAGATATAAAATATCTGAAAAGTTATTAGGAAATTATAACTTTGTAATTTTAATATTTTCCTTGGTGCCCCGACTTCCTAGTTAATTACAGGTACATGATTAATCAGTTTGATCGCGTAATACTAATTACAGAGAATATTTGATAAAAACTAAGTCTTCAATTTAATGATAGTAAAGACAGTTGGGCTCTATTCTTCGCCAGGTTCCAATTCACACTTTCTTTTAGGCCAGGCTCAAAGAACACGAAGGTGGACGCCCTGTCTTGCCTCTATGATGCAGAGGAGAGGGAGGGAGAGGAGACACCCATCATCCCGTATCATCGCGCCAGTGGTGTGGGACATGGACGCCAAGACACGGCAGTATACCGAACCCATACCCTGTGTACCGAACCAGCACCTGCACAGTGCCCGGAGAACCGCCCACGGGTGTGAGGGAGCGCCTCCTTGCCTGTGTAGGGTCATCCTGGGACAGGTCGTACCATCGTCTGCGTGACAGATAAGTACTGGTGGCCCACCTTGGCGAGGGATGACCTGGTTTATGTCTCTTCCTGCTTCATCTGTACCCAGTCTCAGACACCTAGACACACCCAGACACCTCCCTTATGAAAAGCTCCTTCCCCTGCCGGTTCCACAATGACCCTGGTCTCACCTCTCGGTGGACTTTGTCACTGACATTTCCCCCTCCCTGGGGAACGCCTCCTTCCTCTGCCTGGCTCACGTCGGCCATGCAATCCATGGAGGCTCTTTTTACGCATGTCTTCAGGCACTACGGGATCCCGGAGGACATTGTGTCATATCGTGGCCCTCAGTTCACCCTATGCATATGGAAAGCATTAATGGAATGCCTGGGGGCCACGGTCAGTCTCACCTCAGAGTACCGCCCTCAAGCTAATGGCAGGTAGAGAGGGTCAATCAAGAAATGGGCAGGTTCCTGAGGTGTTAATGTCAGGAAGTGGACGGATTTCCGGGGAAGTGGACGGATTTCCGGGGAAGTGGACGGATTTTCTACTTTGGGCTGAGTACGCGCAGAATTTCATACGCCACTCCTCCACTAACCTCACATCTTTTCAGCGTGTGTTGGGGTATCAGCCGTCACAGGCACCTTGGCATCCGAGCCAGACCGAGGCCCCTGTAGTGGATGACTGGACCGCTGCGCACACTTGTCTTCAGCAGGCTGCGCAACAGCACAAGGAACAGACCAACCACAACAGCAGTGAGGCGCCTGTCTTATCTCCAGATGACCAGGTCTGGTTCTCCACCCGGAACCTGCCCCTCTGTCTGCCCTGCCGGAAGCTGAGCCAGCGGTTTGTGGTGCCGTTTTAAGTCCTAAGAAGATTTATTAATGAGGCAACGTATCGTTTGAAACTCCCTGCTGATTACCGCATTAACCCAACTTTTCATGTGTCTCTCCTCAGGCCAGTGGCGCCTGATCCCCTCGCTGAGGCTGGACCCAGTGACGCCCCGCCTCTTCCTCTGGACATTAAGGGAGGTCTGGCGTACTCTATCCGTGAAGTTCTGTTGGTAAACTACACGGTCATGTAAAAGTTGTCTTTTTTTCTGATCCAATACGTAATATTGTACGACATTTGATTTCAACCAGAGAGTTTAGAAAAGCATCTATATCTTCAATGAGCCTTGTGGAGGGATCCAAGTTGTGGATTTAAAAGAAAAGATGAATCATCAGCGTGCAATGATACCTTTTGTTTTTAAAACCCTGGATTTCTAGACCCCTTGATACTATTGTTGGATCTGAATTTAGTAGCTAACACTTCAATGGCCATAATAAATAGATACAGTTAAAGTCGGAAGTTGGCATACACTTAGGTTGGAGTCATTAAAAATGGTTTTTCAACCACTTCACATTTCCTGTTAACAAACTACAGTTTTGGGAAGTCGGTTAGGACATCTACTTTGTGCATGACACAAGTAATGTTTTCAACAATTGTTTACAGACAGATTATTTCACTGTATCACAATTCCAGTGGGTCAGAAGTCCACATAAACTAAGTTGACTGGGTCTTTAAACAGCTTGGAAAATTCCAGAAAATGATGTCATGGCTTTAGAAGCTTCTGATAGGCTAAATGACATAATTTGAGTCATTGCTTGATATCATGGGACAATCTAAAGAAAATCAGCCAAGACTTCAGAAAAAAAATTGTAGACCTCTACAAGCCTGGTTCATACTTGGGATAATGTGATTTTCTGGAATTTTTTTCTCATTTTGTCTGTCATAGTTGAAGTGTACCTATGATGAAAATGTACAGGCCTCTCTCATCTTTTTAAGTGGGAGAACTTGCACAATTGGTGACTGACTAAATATTTTTTTGCCTCACTGTATATCCACAGTAAAACGAGTCCTATATCGACATAACCTGAAAGGCTGCTCAGCAAGGAAGAAGGCACTTCTCCATTAAAAAGCCAGTCTACAGTTTGCAACTGCACATAGGGACAAAGATCGTACTTTTTGGAGAAATGTCCTCTGGTCTGATGAAACAATAATGACCATCGTTATGTTTGGAGGAAAAAGGTGGACTTTTGCAAGCCGAAGACACCATCCCTACCGTGAAGCACAGGGGTGGCAGCATCATGATGTGGGGGTGCTTTGCTGCAGGAGGGACTGGTGCACTTAACAAAATAGATGGCCGCATGAGGAATGAAAATGTGGATATATTGAAGCAACATCTCAAGACATCAGTCAGGAAGTTAAAGCTTGGTATAAAATGGGTCTTCCAAATGGACAATGACCCCCAACATACTTCCAAAGTTGTGGCAAAATGGCTTAAGGACAACAAAGTCAAGGTATTGGAGTGGCCATCACAAAGCCCTGACCTCAATCCTATGGAACATTTGTGGGCAGAACTGAAAAAGTGTGTGCGAGCAAGGAGGCCTACAAACCTGACTCCGTTATACCAAGCTCTGTCAAGAGGAATTGGCTAAAATTCACCCAACTGATTCTGGGATGCTTGTGGGAGGCTACCTGAAACATTTGACCCAAGTTAAACAATTTAAAGGCAATGTTACCAAATAGTAATTGAGTGTATGTGTCATGTCGTCATAACGAGGAGACCAAGCGTGATAAGAATACATTCTTCTTTATTTACACGAAGAACACTAAATAGACAAAACAACAAAACGAACTTGAAGCTATAAGACACGAGTGCTGAAAGGCAACTACACAAACAATAACCCACGAAATACCCAAGGAATATGGCTCCCTAAATATGGTCGATAAACAGCTGCCTCTGATTGGAAACCAATCTAGGCAACCATAGACATATAAACACCTAGATATACAACAACCTCTAGACATACAAAAAACCCTAGACAATACAAAAACTACACAAACCACCCTCGGAACACCCTGACCTAACCAAAATAATAAAGAAAACAAAGATAACTAAGGTCAGGGCGTGACAGTATGTAAACTTCTGACCCATTTGGGAATGTGATGAAAGAAATAAAAGCTGAAATAAATCCTTCACTCTACTATTATTCTGACATTTCACATTCTTAAAATAAAGTGGTGATCCTAACTGACCTAAGACAGGGAGTTTGTACTAGGATTAAATGTCAGGACTTGTGAAAAACTTAGTTTAAATGTATTTGGCTAAGGTGTATGTAAACTTCCGACTTCAACTGTATGCCAATAGTGGACAACCTTGTTTTACTCTTCTTGACAGTTTAATACTTTCAGAATTAGCCATTATTTGCAATACATTACTTTAACCCATTGTAGAACAGATTTTCCAAAATAAAATATTCCAGTCATTCATATATAAATTCCAGTTGTACTTTATCAAAAGCATTTTTAAAGTCAGCTATGAATACCAGGCCTGGTTTCCTAGATTTTTCGTTGTTCTATTGTTACCAGTTCTTGTCTAAAATTATCTCCATTGTATAGTCCATGTAAAAAACCTGTCCGATTAGAATGAATAATATCTGACAATTCCAATTCTATGCATTTTGCTTGAATATTTGCTTCACAACACTCAAGTTTAAGGGGCATCCATTTTTCTTAATGGACTGGATCTTTGTTTACCACCTGGGTCCCTTTTCAGTAATAATGAAATCAGACCTTATTTTTGAGTATCTGATAATCTACCATTTTCATAGGAGTGTTTAAAACATGTTAATAATGGTCCTCTGAGTACATAAAAAAAGGTTTGACATACCTCACCTGGAGTTTTCCAGGACTTCAAGGCTTTAATTACATCAAGAAGTTCCTCCTCTGCGATTTGGCTTTCACATGAGTTTTTCATTACAGCTGTTAATTTTACATTATTGCTAGAAATCCTTACAATTAACATTGTTTAAGCATAGCTCCACAAAAGTACCTTGCTTCCTCTTTCAAAATATAATTTGCTGAATCAGTCAATTGGAATACATTATTTTAGGTAGCATTTTTATGTTGAATATTAAAAAATACTTTAGTGCATTTTCCTCCCATATTCCGTCCAGTTTGCTTTATATTTTATGTTTGATCTTTCTTAAGTTCCTCCAATTATTTTTACTTTATTCTAATGTATTGTAATGGTTTTCTTCTGGTGAAAGAGAGGCGGACCAAAATGCAGCGTGGTTAGTTTTGTACATCTTTAATAAAGATGAAAATACAACAATCTACAAAACAAAAAATACAAAACAGTCCTATCTGGTGCCACAAACACAAAGACAGGAACAATCACCCACAAGAGACCTAAAGAATATGGCTGCCTAAATATGGTTCCCAATCAGAGACAACGATAAACTCCTGCCTCTGATTGAGAACCATAGACTTACCTAGAGTACTACTCTAACCACAATCCCATAACTACAAACAACCCCAGACAAAACAAACCACATAAATCCCCATGTCACACCCTGGCCTAACCAAAATAATAACAAAAACACAGAATACTAAGGCCAGGGCGTGACATGTATTCTCTGCCTCTATGGTACAGTTTTTATTGCTATCTATCAGTCCCCCCTGTTAATATGAACTCTTTCGACCTAAACTGTTTTTGTTTTATAAATGAGTATGGATTTGCATGGCATCTAAAGGCACAATTAAGTTTCCCATAAAATAAGGGGATCTGCTGAACCTACACTATATGTACAAAAGTATCTGGACAACCCTTCAAATTAGTGGATTTATACAGGTGTATATAGTCGAGCACACAGCCATGCAATCTCCATAGGAAAATATTGGCAGTAGAACGGCCTTACTGAAGAGCTAAGTGACTTTCAATGTGGCACCATCTAACAAGTAAGTTTGTCAAATGTCTGCCCTGCTTGAGCTGCCCCGGTCAAATGTAAGTGTTGTTATTGTGAAGTGTAAACGTCTAGCAGCAACAACTCCTCAGCCGCGAAGTGGTAGGCTACACAAGCTCACAGAACATGACCACCGAGTGCTGAAGCACGTAGCGAGTAAAAATTGTCTGTCTTCGGTTGCAACACTCACTACCGAGCTCCAAACTCCCTCTGGAAGCCAAATCAGTACAATAACTGTTCGTTAGGAGTTTCCATGGCCCAGCAGCCACACACAAGCCTAAGATCATTATGCACAATGCCAAGTTTCGTCTGGAGTGGAATAAAGCTTGCTTCCATTGGACTCTTGAGCAGTGGAAAAAATTCTCTAGAGTGATGAATCACCCTTCACCATCTGGCAGTCTGACAGACTAATCTGGGTTTGGCGGATAGCAGGAGGGGCTACCAGTCCCAACGCATATACCAACTGTAAAGTTTGGTGGAGGAAGAATAATGGTCTCAGGCTGTTTTTCATGGTTCGGGCTAGGTCCCTTAGTTCCAGTGAATTGAAGTCTTAATGCTACAGCACACAATGACATTCTAGACGATTCTCTGCTTCCAACTTTCTGCCAGTTTGGGTAAGGCCCTTTCCTGTTTCAGCATGACAATGCCCCTGCTCACAAAGCGAGGTCCATATAGAAATGGTTTGTCAAGATAGGTGTGGAAGAACTTGACTGGCCTGCACAGAGCCCTGACCTCAACCCCATCAAACACCTTTGGGATGAATTGGAACACAGATGGCGAACCAGGCCTAATCGCCCAACATCAGTGCCCGACCTCACTAATGCTCTTGCGGCTGAATGGAAGCAAGTCCCCGCAGCAATTGAAAAGCTCCCTGGTCTTTGTAGTTGAATCTATGATTGAAATTCAATACTTGACTGTATGGGGGACAAAGGAAGGGGTAGTCGTTCAAAAATCACGTCAACCCCAATTATTTCACACAGAGTGAGTCCATATAACGTATTATGTGATTTGTTACGCCAAATTAAACTTCTGAACTAATTTAGACTTGCCTAAACAGCGGTGGTGAATACTTATGCAAGGACTATATTTTAGTTAGTAAATGTACTGTATATTAATGTGTAAAAATGTGTAGAATGTTGTTTTCACTTTGACATTGAGTATTTTCGTGTAGATAAATGACAAAAAAAATACAATTAAATCTATTTCAATCTGACTTTATAATGCAACAGACATTTTAAAAGTTCAAGAGGGTGTAGCCTTACTATAGGCAGCGTACCCAATCTCTGCGATATAGCTATCTCTATGGTACACTCACACCAAGGCCAAGCATTCAAAGCATTTTGCAGAGAACTGACTACATGCAGCCCATCGTGATGAGCTGTTTTCTAAGCTGGCTATGTATTCATTCAGGACAGACTCTCCATTGCATTCATCCTAAACCTATAGAATAATTTCACCGCTCTGTTTTTGTAAAGCCACTGGGCTTTGTCCCCTTTTCATTTTTCTTTCTCACCATAACAGAAAGAAACCTAGCATTTAGTCGTGGCAATATGTTTAGCTGTAGACCTTGGGGCTGGTAGTGATGGCTCTCTCTGTATGATCCATTAGGAGTGACAGATGGAAGGAGGCTTCAAATGAAAGGCTTGAAAGCTGCGTCTCTAGAGTCACAGCACATCTCTAGATCCACTTTAAAAAGGATTTCTCAAGGTCCCTCTGACCTTCCATTCCATTTCAAGTGGCAAGACTGTTTAGGGAGAGGAGTATGAGCACTATGACCATTGAGGGGGTGTGGCGGCCAAGTGAAATAAAAACAAATCAAAATTATAATAAACAAAAACCTTCAATATACTGTACATATTAACAACTGCAACAGTGTTGTTGGGGTGGGGACAGAGTAAAAGTATGTTGGGAGAAATGTGGAGGTGTGGAGGGAAAATGTCCATATGGGGAGAAGAGGGGGAGGGTGGATTATGTAGCTGACTAGTGGTGGCTAGTCAGCAGCCTGGTGGTCTGAGGGAAGAAACTATTGGCCAGCCTTCCAGCTTTTGACACGAAGCTCCTGTTAATCCCGTGTTTGAGGGATTGAAGTGGGAAGAACAGGGCATGGCTTGGGTGGCTGGGGTCCCTGATGATCTTTTTGGACGTTCTGCGACACCTGGTGTTGTAGATGTCCTGTAGGGCAGTTAGTGTTCACCCAATGGTGCGTTCGGCTGCACGTACCGTCCTCTGAACCGCCTTGAGGTCTGCGGTGATGGAGTTGCTGTGCCAGGCTGTGCTGCAGTCCAGTTTGGCTCATTTGGTAGAGCATGGTGCTTGCCACGCCAGAGTTGTGGGTTTGATTCCAACGGGGGACTAGTACAAATATGTACGCACTCACTACTGTAAATTGCTCTGGATAAGAGTGTCTGCTAAAATGTAAATGTAGGCTCTCGATGGTGCTGCTGTAGAACACTCTGAGGGCTCTCAGGGACAGGCCAAATTTCTTCAGCATCCTGAGATTGAAGAGTCGCGGTCGTGCCTTCTTCACCACCTTAGCTCGTCGTTGTTTTTCAAAAACTTTTTTTTTTAAAACATTTTTTAATTGAATTTTCGAAACATACAATATTTTTGCAGTGAAGCCACTCAACAACTACAGTTGAAGTCAGAAGTTTATATACACCTTAGGCAAATACATTTAAACTCAGTTTTTTTTTACAATTCCTGACATTTAATCCTAGTAAAAATTCCCTGTTTTAGGTCAGTGAGGTTCACCACTATTTAAAGAATGTGAAATGTCAGAATAATAGCAGAGAAAATGATTTATTTCAACTTTTATTTCTTTCATCACATTCCCAGTGGGTCAGAAGTTTACATACACTCAATTAGTATTTGCATTGCCTTTAAATTGTTTAACTTGGGGTCAAACTGTTCGGGTAGCCTTCCACAAGCTTCCCACAATCAGTTGGGTGAATTTTGGCCAATTCCTCCTGACAGAGCTGGTGTAACGGAGTCAGGTTTGTAGGTCTCCTTGCTCGCACACACTTTTTGAGTTAGGATTGAGTTCAGGGCTTTGTGATGACCATTCAAATACCTTGACTTTGTTGTCCTTAAGACATTTTGCTACAACTTTGGAAGTATGCTTGGGGTCATTGTCCATTGGAAGACTAATTTGCGACCAAACTTTAACTTCCTGACTGATGTCTTGAGATGCTGCTTCAACATATCCACATCATGTTCTTTCCTTCAATGCCATCTATTTTGTGAAGTGCACCAGTCCCTCCTGCAGCAAAGCACCCCCGAACATGATGCTGCCACTTCTGTGCTTCACGGTTGAGATGGTGTTCTTCGGCTTGCAAGCCTCCCTGTTTTTCTTCCAAACATAACAATGGTCATTATGGCCAAACAGTTCTATTTTTGTTTCATCAGACCAGAGGACATTTCTCCAAAAATTACAATCTTTGTCCCCATGTGCAGTTCAAACCGTAGTCTGGCTTTTTTATGGCGGTTTTGGAGCAGTGGCTTTTTCCTTGCTGAGCAGCCTTTCAGGCTATGTCGATATAGGATTTGTTTTACTTTGGATATAGATACTTTTGTACCTGTTTCCTCCAGCATCTTCACAAGGTCCTTTGCTGTTGTTCTGGGATTGATTTGCACTTCTCACACAAAATTACGTTCATCTCTAGGAGACAGAACGTGTCTCCTTCCTCAGTGGTATGACGGCTGCGTGGTCCCATGGTGTTTATACTTGCATACTATTGTTTGTACTATTGTTGGTACCTTCCGGCGTTTGGAAATTGCTCCCAAGGATGAACCAGGCTTGTGGAGGTCTACAATTTCCTTTCTGAGGTCTTGGCTGATTTCTTTAGATTTTCCCATGATGTCAAGCAGAGGCACTGAATTTGAAGGTAGGCCTTGAAATACATCCACAGGTACACCTCCAATTGACTCAAATTATATCAATTAGCCTATCAGAAGCCATGACATAATATTCTGGAATTTTCCAAGCTGTTTATAGGTACAGTCAACTTAGTGTATGTAAACTTCTGACCCACTGGAATTGTGATACAGTGAATTATAAGTGAAATAATCTGTCTGTAAACAATTGTTGGAAAAATGACTTTCATGCACAAAGTTGATGTCCTAACCGACTTGCCAAAACTATAGTTTGTTAACAAGACATTTGTGGAGTTGTTGAAAAACTAGTTTCAATGACTTCAACCTAAGTGTATTTAAACTTCAGACTTCAACCGTACGTCATACCAGTCATCCAACAGATTCCCATTCGGAGAGACACATAAGCATCCAGGGTCAATGCCCTGCTCAAGGCACATTGACCGATCTACCAGCAGGCCAAAAACGTGAACCCGATCCCTCCAAGATCCCCCCACAGTTCCACAATAGCGGTCCCTCAACCATTCAAGACCCCTCTCACAGCCCCCCCCAAGAAGAAAAATAAAAAATACAATTAATTCCATTCCCCACCCCCAATAACCTCCCAATGCACCAACAACCAAGAGAATGAACTAAAGAGAAAAAAGCAAGACAGAAGAAAACAACAATGCAAATAAACAATAAAACAAAATATTAAAATTATAACAAAGGACATCAAGGACAACTAAAATCATAACAGCAATGCCAGCTGTATAAGTTTGTGTGCATATCTGGCACTATTACATGCATGTGTGTGTTCTTGTATGTGTTTATTTGAATGACAGTGTGTGTATATGCATGTGTACAAACACCTGCACGTCATCAGCCTCAGGAAAACCGGCATTAGTTGTAAAAACACAACGTCTTGTCGTTGTTGGTAATCAGGATTACAACTGTGTCATGAGCGAACTTGATTATGGAGTTGGAACTGTGTGAGGCCACGCAGTCGTGGGTATACCGGGAATATAGGAGGGGACTGAGGATGCACCCTTTTTGAGAATCATTGTCAAAGAGGTACCTTCCCCACCTGGGGGCGGCCCGTCAGGAAGTCCAGGACCCAGTTTGCATAGAGAGGAGTTCAGACCCAGGGCTGTGAGCTTATAGGGCACTATGGTATTGAAGGCTGAGCTGTAGTCTATGAACAGCATCCTCACATATGTAATCCTTTTTTTCCAGGTGGGTGAGGGCAGTGTGAAGTGCAATGGTGATTGCGTCGTCCATGGATCTGTCAGGGTGGTAGGCAAATTGGAGAGAGTCGGGTGTGTCGGGGAGTGAGGAGGTGATATGGTCTTTAACTAGCCTCTTGAAGCACTTCATGATGACAAAACTGAGTGCTACGGGTCGGTAGTCATTCAGTTCAGTTACTTTCCCTTTCTTAGGCACATGGATGATAGTGGACATTTTGAAGCAGGTAGATATAGCGGCTTGAGCTAGAGAGATTGGAAATGTCAGAGAACAACAACCAGCTGGTCTGCAAATGCCTTGAAGGCACGGCGAGGGATGCCGTCTGGGCCGACAGCCATGCGAGGGTTAACATGTTTGAATGACTTACATACCCCCTCAGTGGAGACTGAGCGTGTAGCCCACAATATCATTGGGGGCTCTCCTCAGTAGCTCATCATTTTTTTGCTCGATTTGTAAGAAAAAGGTGTTAGCTCCTCCGGTGGGCTGGCAATGGTGACCGCAATGTGGCTGGCTTTCTTTTTGTAATCTGCGATTGTTAGGAGCTCCTGCCACTCACTGTACGCCTTGTGTCCGACCCGCTGAATTGTTCCTCGACTTTGTCCCTATACTTGTGTTTCACCATCTTGATCGATCTGCGTAGGTCGTATTTGTGCTGTTTAACCAAACTGTTGTCCCCGGTCAGCTTGCCCTGTTCATAGGCAGCATCTCTCTCTTTCAGTTTTCCTACAAGGCTGCTTTTCGATTAGGGAGTGTTTTAAAAAGACACTGTTGGTATCACGCCATCTATGCATTATTTTATTAATTCCGGTGACTGAGTCAGCGTATTCATTGATGTTATCTCCAGAGGTGACCCGGAACACATTCCAGTCCACGTGATCTTGGAGCAAGAATTCTGATTGGTCGGACCAACACTATACAGACCTGACCAATGGATCTTCCCTCTTGAGTTTTTGTTTGTGGGTGGGGAGAAACAAGATGGAGTCATGTTCAGATTTTCCGAAAGGAGGACGGGAGAAGGCCTTATACCTGTGTCGAAAAGGATTGTAGCAGTTATCAAGAAAAGTGAACTGGAAGAGTATCATGGAATGCTTGGTACACCCCTGTGTTGCCTAGGGTCTGGTTTTCGAGACTAGTCTACATGTCTGTTTTCACCCTTGCACCCCCTACCCCACCCCTTTCTCTCGCTCTCTACGCAATAGAGTTGAACAATGTGGTAGAAAAGTTCAAATTTTAGGAGAATTAACAACTTTACAAATGTAAGATTAAAAAACGAAGTGTGAGTTTATCCAAAAGCCAAGGTGAGGGGGTGCAAAGGGATCTACTCTAATATCACATCCAAACATTGATCAGCAAGAGTACCCTAAAAAGCATCTGGCTCTATGTTGATTCTGTTGGTAACCTCTCTGGGTTGGTAGGGGAGAGTCGGGTTTGTTGAGCCATTTTTTACATTCAGCATCACTACATCAAGGGACATATTGTACTCTTTCAAACAAAGATATCTACATTTATTTCAGGATGTTGTGTATCCCTGGAAATAATCAGGATTCATGTAAACATAACAGTTTTGAAAACATTGTTTGTCTCTTGACACAACTTACCCAGGGTATTGAGCATAAGTGTAAAGGCTTCTAGGAGTAGAAGGTGGAGGAGTCAGGTGCAGAGAGCAGGGTTAGTTCAAACGTGGATCTTTATTCCAGGAACACAGTAACAGAGCCAGGACCGGCTGGTAGCCCAGCACGCATTGGAATGGCGACATGTTCGTGGAGGAGTGACGGAGTGAGTTCTGGGCCAACTCCGCCCATGGGACGTACCTCGGCCATTCTCCTGGCCGGTCCTGGCAATACGACCGCAGAAACCTACCCACTTCCTGGTTCACTCTCTCCACCTGCCCATTACTCTCGGGGTGATAACCAGAGGTCAGGCTGACCGATACCCCCAGACGTCCCGTAAACGCCCTCCAAACTCGGGATGTGAACTGGGGACCTCGATCAGATACGATGCCCTCCGGCACCCCGTAGTGCCGGAAGACGTGGGTAAATAGAGCCTCCGCAGTCTATAGGGCCGTAGGGAGACCAGGCAATGGGAGGAGACGGCAGGACTTAGAGAACCGATCCACAACGACCAGAATGGTAGTGTTCCCCTGAGACGGGGGAAGATCGGTAAGGAAGACCACCAACAGATGAGACCAGGGCCGTTGTGGAACAGGGAGTGGCTGTAGCTTTCCTCTAGGCAGGTGCCTAGTAGCCTTACCCTGGGCGCACACCAAACAGGAAGAGACATAGAGCTTCACGTCCTTAGCTAAGGTGGGCCACCAGTATTTCCCCGTAAGACCCCGCACTGTCCTCGCAATCCCTGGATGACCTGAAGAGGGTAGTATGTGAGCCCACCGAATCAATTGATCACGGACACCAAGCGGCACGTACCTGAGACTGGTAGGACACTGAAGGCGCAGGTTCCAACCGCAACT
Organism: Oncorhynchus clarkii lewisi; assembly: GCF_045791955.1. NCBI lineage: Eukaryota > Metazoa > Chordata > Actinopteri > Salmoniformes > Salmonidae > Oncorhynchus > Oncorhynchus clarkii. The sequence continues at coordinate 7,241,885 of NC_092179.1, read as the reverse complement.
CCCACTCGACGTCCGCGTCCACCTTCCATACCACCGGTGCCACCAGCCTAGAAGCTGGAAGGATGGGAGTATGATCGTCGGCCTTAGTGTTGAGGGAACCTGGTCTATAAGAGATCGTGAATCTGAATTGGGTAAAGAGCATGGCCCACCTAGCTTGACGAGGATTCAGTCTCCTCGCCGCCCGGATATACTGCGGTGGTCAGTCCAGATGAGGAAAGGGTGCTTAGCCCCATCAAGCCAGTGTCTCCACACCTTCAGGGCTTTTACCACAGCTAACAACTCCCGGTCCCCCACATCATAGTTCCGATGGCGTGCTTCGGTGGTGTACCCGAGCGCTGTGACAGCACGGCTTCAACCCAGCCTCGGACGCATCCACCTCCACTATGAACGCTAAAGAGGGGTCCAGATGCGCCAACATGGGTGCGTCAGTAAACAACGCCTTCAACCGGTTGAAAGCTCCATCTACCTCGGCCGACCACCGTAAACGCACCGTGCCCCCTTTCAGCAGTGAGGTAAAAGGAGCTGCCACTTGGCCAAAACCCCAGATAAACCTCTGGTAGTAATTGGCAAACCCTAAAAACTGCTGCACCTCCTTTACCGTGGTCGGAGACGGCCAATTAAGCACGGCGTTAACGGGGTCACACTCCATCACCACCCCCAAGGTGGAAATGCGATAACCCAGGAAGGAAACGGCTCGTTTGGAGAACACACATTTCTCAGCCTTGACGTATAGGTCATGCTCCAGCAGTCGCCCAAGTACCTTACGCACCAGGGAGACATGCGCGTGGCGGAATAGATCAAGATGTCATCAATGTACACCACCACACCCTGCCAGTGCAGGTCCCTGAGAATCTCATCTACAAAGGATTGAAAGACGGCTGGAGCATTCTTTAACCCATACGGCATGACGAGGTACTCATAGTGGCCCGATGTGGTACTAAACGCGTTTTTCCGCTCGTCTCCATCCCGAATACGCACAGATTATACGCCCTCCTGAGGTCCAGTTTCGTAAAAAAACATGCTCCGTGGAATGATTCCACCGCCGTAGCGATGAGAGGTAGCGGATAACTAAACCCCACTGTGATCGAATTGAGACCTCGATAAACAATGCACGGACGCAGTCCTCCCGCTTTTTTTCACAAAAAAGAAACTTGAGGAGACGGGTGACATGGAGGGCCGAATGTACCCCTGTCTCAGAGATTCCGTGACAGGAGTAGTGGGTGGAGGAGTCAGGTGCAGAGAGCAGGGTTAGTTAAAACGTGGATCTTTATTCCAGGAACAGCGTAACGGTCACGCCAAACACAAGGGCGCATAAATACCAAGTGCAACAAACAGGACGAAACTGTCCGGAAAAAAGGAATCCACAATAATCCACCCACCATGAACAGAAAAACAAGCCCTCACAAAAGCAGGCGGGCCTACCGGGTTTAAATAGCCCAAAACAAAACCCAAACAAGAAACAGGTGAAACTAATCAGACAAAACTAACTGAAACAGAAAAGGGGATCGGTGGCAGCTAGTAGGCCGGCGACGATCGCCGAGCGCCGCCCGAACAGGAAGAGGCACCATCTTTGGCGAGATTCGTGACAATAAGGACAAGTTGTGCCGCCCACAGATGCCTGTACTGAATGAAATATTACAGATACCTTTTAAAAACCATGTCTATTTATATTTCCAAAAGACAATCGCAATCACTTTATATTTTTTATATTTTAAGCATAATTTAAACACAGGCTTACAAATTTAAACACAGGCTAACAAACACTTTGTACTTTAAAACACTTAACCCATAAGAAGCACTGTCTAAGCCAGGGGAGGGGGTTATACTAAGCTATATGGAATTGTTTTAAGGTCATACCAAGGATCATTTAGATATTTGATTTTGAACTTTAAGACCCTCTTGAAGTGTCCCAAAAATATTCCCCCAAAATATTTTGGGCGTTTTTGCTATTAGCCCATTCGAATGCGTTGAATAATAGATAGTCCCCTTAAAATTAAGTTTGATCCGTAGAGTCTGTCTTATATGTGAGAGATATAAGAAAGATCAAGAAACATTACTAAGCTGTATGGAATTGTTTTAAGAAGGTCATACCAATTATCACTTTTCTCTTTGATTTTGAAGTATAAAAAAGCACACAAAAAGAGCTATGTTGTCATTCACCACATATGAGGAAGTGGATAGAGATGCATCCTAAAAAACAAAAAAAGATCTCTAGTTTAAACTGACAGATTTCCTCGGGGGTGCGGACATCGGGCCTTAGGGGGTTAACAATGGTCAGGCCCTGGTGTTACCAAATATCACAGCAATAGTTGTGTTATGCACGTGAGTGAGGACCAAAAGCGGTTTAACAAAAACAGTCCTTTAATGTCAAAATAAACAACCCGCAGAGAGGGCGACAAATGAAACATAAAGTCCTTCTGAATCACAGAAGAGTTCCCCTTCTAGCAGCAGAGGAGAATAGCTGGGTTAGAGTCCCCTTCTAGCAGCAGAGGAGAATAGCTGGGTTAGCGGCGACAGACTGCTGGTCTCTCTGGGTAGGCGCGGGTCGTAGAGGACAGAGGTACCTGATCACACGTAGCATCAGATGAACAGGCAGATTCCGACAGGACAAGGGTGAAGCAAACGAGACGATAGTTTGGTTCTGGCATGAGAAACTCATGCGGAACCGCAATAGAGACAGAGGCGGTTGGTGATTCTCCGTTCCCTCTCCTTAGTCGAGATGCGGATACCCCCCAGCTGCATAGGCTCAGCACCCGAGCCGGCGGAGGAAGATGGTAGTGATGCGGAGAGGGGGGCAACGGAGAACGCGAGCTCCTTTCCACGAGCTCGGTGACGAAGATCAACCCGTCGCTCTATGCGAATAGCGAGTTCAATCAAGGAATCCACGCTGGAAGGAACCTCCCGGGAGAGAATCTCATCCTTTACCTCCGCGCTGAGACCCTCCAGAAAACGAGCGAGCAAAGCCGGCTCGTTCCAGTCACTGGAGGCAGCAAGAGTGCGAAACTCAATAGAGTAATCTGTTATGGATCGATTACCTTGACATAGGGAAGACAGGACCCTGGAAGCTTCCTCCCCAAAAACAGAACGATCAAAAACCCGTATCATCTCCTCCTTAAAGTCCTGATACTGGTTAGTACACTCAGCCCTCGCCTCCCAGACTGCCGTGCCCCACTCACGAGCCCGTCCAGTAAGGAGAGATATGACGTAGGCGATACGAGCTGTGCTCCTGGAGTAAGTGTTGGGCTGGAGAGAAAACACAATATCACACTTGGTGAGGAACGAGCGGCATTCAGTGGGCTCCCCAGAGTAACACGGCGGGTTATTGATTCTGGGCTCTGGAGATTCGAAAGCCCTGGAAGTGGCCGGTGGATCGAGGCGGAGATGGTGAATCTGTTCTGTGAGGTTGGAGACTTGGGCGGCCAGGGTCTCAACGGCATGTCGAGCAGTAGACAATTCCTGCTCGTGTCTGCCTAGCATCGCTCCCTGGATCTCGACGGCTGAGTGGAGAGGGTCCGAAGTCGCTGGGTCCATTCTTGGTCAGATTCTTCTGTTATGCACGTGAGTGAGGACCCAAAAGCGGTTTAACAAAAACAGAGTCCTTTAATGTCAAAATAAACAACCCGCAGAGAGGGCGACAAATGAAACATAAAGTCCTTCTGAATCACAGAAGAGTTCCCCTTCTAGCAGCAGAGGAGAATAGCTGGGTTAGAGTCCCCTTCTAGCAGCAGAGGAGAATAGCTGGGTTAGCGGCGACAGACTGCTGGTCTCTCTGGGTAGGCGCGGGTCGTAGAGAACAGAGGTACCTGATCACACGTAGCATCAGATGAACAGGCAGATTCCGACAGGACAGGACAAGGGTGAAGCAAACGAGACGATAGTTTGGTTCTGGCATGAGAAACTCAAACGAGAATCTGACAAAGACAGAAGCAGGAACAGAGAGAGAAATAGAGACCTAATCAGAGGGAAAAAAGGGAACAGGTGGGAAAAGGGTGAACGAGGTAGTTAGAGAAGATGAGGAGCAGCTGGGGGAAGGAGAGGAAGAGAAGGTAACCTAATACGACCAGCAGAGGGAGACGGAGTGAAGAGAAAGAACAGGAACAAGACATAATATGACAATACATGACAAGTTGTAGTAGGATGGCCCTTGTGGGAGAAGATCAGCACCATCATAGATATGCCCATCCCCCAGAACGTGGCTGAAGTCAGGACCTTCTTAGGCATGGCCACATATGTGGGTAAGTTCCTCCCACAGATTTCAGATACCACCAAGAGACTTACTAGCTAAAGAAAATGACTGGTCATGGGGTCACATGCAACAGGTGGCGTCTGACAAAATCAAAGGAGTGCTGGCCTAATACCGTCCCCCTGCTAAGACAAAGGTGCATCATCTTTTGAGCTAGGTACGGTCCTCACACAAATGCAGGACAACATTGAGTGGTATCCAATAGCATACATCTCACAAAGCTATGCACAAGTGGAGAGGGAGGCATTGGCTATCACATGGGCATGTGAAAGGCTCAGCCAATACCTTACTGGCCTGCAGTTTACATTAGACTGACCACAAACCACTGTTGGCTCTGTTATGGACAAAAGCCTTGGTCGACTTGCCTCCCAGAGTTCTGCGCTTCTGCCTAAGGTTGCTGAGGTTAACCTACAAGATGGTGTATGTGCCAAGGAAGGCACTGATCACAGCAGACGCACTCTCCAGGGCCCCAATTAAACGTTCATTAACAGAGGAGGAGCAATGTCTAGCGTGTGAGGTAGAGGTGTCCATTGATGCATTAAGAGACAGCCTACCTGCATCTCAGAGCAAACTGCAGCAGATTGCAAAGGACCAACTGCCGACAGAAGGAACTGCCTCAGCTGCTGTAGCCCTATTGGGTGCACCAAAGTGACTTCCACTGTAATGGAGACCTTCTCATGAAAGGACAACGGATAGTGATCCCACAGACTCTGCAACTGGAAATGCTAGACAGAGTGCATGAGGGACACATGGGAATAACCAAATGCAGACTGAAGGCTCAACAGTCAGTGTGGTGGCTTGGTCTGAGTACTCAGATTGCCAAGCTGGTGGCGTGTGCAAAATGTCAACCTTGTCATCCTGAACCAATGATGGCAACGGAGCTGCCAAAAACAGCCATTGCAAAAGGTTGGGGCAGATATGTTCTATTGGAAAAATGACACTTATCTGCTAGTGGTAGATTACTATTCAAGATGCGTTGAAATAACATTGACATCCATAACAACATCAGCTGGTGTTATCAATGGATTAAATTCATTTTTTTTCCAGGCAAGGGGTCGCTGAGGTCCTGGTTACAGATAACTCTCCCCAGTTCTCCGCAAGCTCCTTTTCTGCTTTTGCCACAGACTTCACACATGTGACCAGTAGCCCGTACCATGCACAGAGCAATGGTAAGGCAGAGAGAGCTGTGAAAACAGTCAAGGGACTGCTGAAAAATAACAAGGATCCATACAGGGCTCTGTTAGCTTACAGAGTTACACCACTGCATCATGGGCCGTCGCCTGCCAAGCTCCTGATGGCTAGAAGGCTGCGCTTCCCATTGCCTGTCTCGCCGGCTCAGCTCAATCCCTGAAGGCCTCACAGGAAGGCCTTCGCTGAGAGGGACAAATGGCTGAAACAAACTGGAGACTTCAAACTGAGACACTGTGCTACGAAGAGGCCTGAGCTGACAGGTGATCAACGTGTGTGAATTACAAACTCAAAAGACACCTTCAATAGTGCTGAGAAAAGCGGATGTCCCACGCTCCTATGTGGTGGACACAGGCTCCGAGGAGGCACGGAGGAACAAAACACACCTCAGAGCTCTTCCAGATCTACCAGCCACACAGACTGAAGAGGCCACAGAAAACGCACAAAAAGAGGGGGAAGGAGAGAGAATGATCACAGAGCCACAAACTCGGCCAAAAAGGGTTGTGAAGCCAACAGTGTGGCTGAAAGACTGTGTTACGTGAATAGAATAAATACTGTTGGGGACCCAGCAAAAAGGAACTGTACCTACGTTAATGGATAGGAGTTCAGACTGTGTGTAATTTAATGCTTTCATACTGTTTCAGGATGTGAAGTAGCGTGTTAACGAGAATAATACTGGTTTCCAAATTGCATTTTTAAGTTGTGCTTCAGTGGTTATGAATGTTGAATTATTGTTCATTGGAGAGGGGAAGATGTAGTAGGATGGCCCTTGTGGGTATCTGCACCTGCGTACGACATGCGCAGACTAGGCTAGTGAACATGCCGAAGCTAGAACCTCATTGTTGTGCCTCCTTATTTTAGATGATACTACAGTGATGATTTGCATTAACCCTGGGAAGAAAACACTTCAATTTGCTCAACTTGCCAAAGGTTAGCACACAAACCTGCAAGGATGCACTTTCATGCTCACATTGCAGCTTATAGACACCAATTGATGTACATGTATAGATTTGTTTTAAAATGATCTATTTGGTTGTAGATACAAGAATCATGAAACCTTTGACACAATAAATTCATTTGAATATGTGAAAATCAGTTTTTCGGACCTAACTTTTTCCATGTGGTTTCTTCCTTCACATACTCCATGGCCGTGTCCAAGTACCCTTACTAGCGGACTACTGCATACTATGTACTCATCATCACATACTATTAAGCAAGTACTGTTTAGTAAAAGGTATGCAAGTATGCCACAGCCACAATTCAGTAGCGGCTCCTGTCTGGCTGAGTAGTTGGTCGGGGCCGAGTGCAGGTGGATTTTTCCAAGTTCAACAGATACGCTTTACATTACCAGCCTAATGATAGCTCATTTCTATTTCAATGAATTTCTCTAAACTCTAAATAGAATAGGAATGGAGTCATAGAACTTTAAGGACAGATTCAACCACCAAGACCAGGAAGGTTTTCCAAAGCCACCCTGTTTTTTGGGTAAAACAGAAAAAAGAAGACATTGAATATCCCTTTAAGCATGGTGACGTTTTTAATTACACTGGCTGGTGTATCAATACACCCACTCACTTCAAAGATACAGGCATCCTGGAAAATGGCACCAGAAGAAATGGCAGTTTTACGGGCGACTAACCAATTGTGCTATAATGTGTTTTTTTCTTGCCTACTATGGCCTATTTATTGCCTACCTCCTCACGCCATTTGCACACACTGTATATAGACTCTATATTTCTATTGTGTTATTGACTGGACGCTTGTTTATTCCATGTGTAACTCTGTGTTGTTGTTTGTGTCGCACTGCTTTGCATTATCTTGGCCAGCTCGCAGTTGTAAATGAGAACTTGTTCTCAACTAGTATGATCTTTGTCCCCATTTGCAGTTGCAAACTGTAGTCTGTTTTTTTATGGCGGTTTTAGAGCAGTGGCTTCGTCTTTGCTGAGCAGCCTTTCAGGTTATGTCGAGATAGGACTCGTTTTACTGTGGACATAGATACTTTTGCACCTGTTTCCTCCAGCAGCTTCACAAGGTCCTTTGCTGTTGTTCAATAATTGATTTGCACTTTCGCACCAAATTACGTTCATCTCTAGGAGACAGAACGCGTCTCCGTCCTGAATGGTATGACAGCTGCGTGGTCCCATGGTGTTTATATTTGCGTACTATTGTTTGTACAGATGAACGTGGTACCTTCAGTCGTTTGCTCCTAAGGATGAACCAGACTTGTGGAGGTCTACAATTTTCTTTCTGAGGTCTTGGCTAATATCGTTTGATTTTCCATGATGTCAAGTAAAGAGGCACTGAGTTAGAAGTTAGGCCTTGAAATACATCCACAGGTACACCTCCAATTGTCTGCAATTATGTCAATAAACCTATCAGAAGCTTCTATAGCCATTACATTATTTTCTGGAATTTTCCAAGCTATTTAATGGCACAGTCAATTTAGTATATGTAAACTTCTGACCCACTGGAATTGTGATAGTGAATTATAAGTGAAATAATCTGTCTGTAAACAATTGTTGGAAAAATAACATGTGTTATGCACAAAGTAGATGTCCTAACTGATTTGACAAAACTATAACTTGTTATAAAGAAATTTGTGGAGTGGTTGAAAAACGAGTTTTAAGGACTCCAACCTAAGTGTATGTAAACTTCCAACTTTAACTGTACATTTAAATTGTTAGGGGACTACTACCACACGTCACTTAAATGGGTACAGAACTCTCACCATTGGGTGCAACAAATAGAGACTAGGTACGCTTTCAAATATGTTAATGAGCCAATCATTTTCTCCTTCTCCTCCCACAATATTGATCCATATGCACAATAATCGACGGTATGCTGACCTAAATATCTAGCAAAACAGAGTTTTTGTTGAATTGTATTGAAAATACAAATATATAATTAAATAGTGAATGTTTTAATTTAAAAAAAAATGTAAATTACAGCACATCAACAAATAATTTGTGTTTTATGTCACTTTCACTTCAGGCCTTAACATAGGCTTCTAAACTGACAGTGCTAAAACAAAAAGATCAGAATGAGATGGTTAGCCAATCAACCATTAAAGGTTTGTGACTTGCTGCCACTGATCTTTCAGCTAAAATGTAACTGTTAGGGAACCATTACCACATATTACTTAAACTGGTACAGCACTCTCACTAACGGGTGCAATACAAATAGCCTCTTACAATACGCCTGAAAATATGTTAATGCATGAGAAATAATACCACGCACCCACTAGTGTTGAAAACGTTTCTGGTGCTCCAAATACGCGGTATGGTAGTGTATTCTGAATTACAGTAAATTACTGGTAGCAATTGATCAGTAAGATAATGTCATTTTAGGACAAGGTTTGTGGAATTCCTAAAACAGAGCATGTTACCTTTTTTTAAAGGGGGTACAGCATTTGAACTCATGGGTGCAACAAATATACAGTAGCCTCTCACAAGGACAATCCTTTAAAACATTTGAATGAGCCAGACTCTTTCCCACAATGCACCATATTTAATACTGTAAGACAGATTTAAGGTATTTAACTGTGCATTCTACAGTGTTTTACTAAATTCAGTTATACAGTATCATACTGTTGATTAATGCAGTAAGTCACAGATGAAATGACAAAAATGGCTAACAGTGTAGTTAAGGACAATGTACAGTATACATAGTTATGTACACACGTATGTGTGTTACATTCCCCATCAAGTAAACCGAAAGTGTAGCTCAAACAGAAATGGGAACTAACAAAGACTTACGGACCAACAACCAAATTGAAACAGGTTGGGTTTTAGGAGGGGCTCTGAAAGACACTCATGGGGGTGTCCACTGTAAGTTGACTAGCAACAACTGGGACCTAAAAGACACCCACCATGAGCGCCCACTAAATCTGCCCAAGAAGAGGCAAACAAAATGAAAACCCACACCAAACTTAAAGACAGGAAGCAAACCAAAAAGGTAGAGCAAAACATCAGATGAAGAATTGTTAGTCTAGAAAAAATAGGGATAGCCAACAACATCGCTCAAGACAACTGGAGCGCTGGGCCAGCCACTCTTAATTAGCACCTGGGCTAGCACAGGAAAAACAACTTCCCACTAATGAGATGGCAACCAGCACATGTGTAACACATACTGATTAACGAGGTGACGCCAATCGATGCATCCTACGTACTAACGAGCTATACGTGCTACCTCAAATCATAAATGGAAAAAACCAAAGCCTGTAAAATGTAAGTCTGTAAAGTTTAAGTCTGTAATGTTCATTTTAACATCATTTGTAAACTATTTTTGCCTGCAATGTTATTTTGTTATGTGTTGGACCTTTGGAAGACTAGATGTCGCCCTTGGCGTTGGCGAATGGGGATCTCAATAACATCTCAAACCTAAACTGTCTGGAGAGTTTGGAGGACTACACTCTGAGCTGAAAGACAAGCTACCAGTGATGAAAAAGACAGGGGATCTCCAGTGGAGGATAGAGCCCTGGTCACCAAAGGCTGTTTGGCTCAGGCTGACCCTGGAGTTGGGGAATGGTGTCCATTTTGTGCAATAACAGAGAATGTTCATCATGTTTTTTTATGTGAGCGCCAGGGTAATGCCATAATGCCATCTCTGGTGGACTGTCTTTGTGTGAGGGTGTTCTTCTCTGTAGGGTATTCAAACAGTTTTGTTGAATATTTTGGGGGGGCCAGGCCAAGTTGGCTGTATGGCTAACAAGAAAAAACCGTGTCAGAGGGAGGGGGTAATCTGCACGGCTGGTGAGGATGTTTATATTGTGGTGGTGAACTGTGTATTGTACTGTTTTTTTCTGTACTGTGTAATGGGATTGTGTAGAGAATGGTGGAGGGGTAATGTTTTTTAGTGTAAAGAGGATATCTCAAAGTAAAAAAAATAGTCTCTTTCGCTCTCTCTTTTTCCTTCTCCTTCTCGCTCTTAAGTGTTATTACATACAGCTGGCAGGAACTATTGGATATCAGAGCGACGTCAACTTACCAGCACTACGACCAGGTATACGACTTTCCCACGGATCCTGTGTCCTCACCACCCAGGGTATTTGAATTGATCCCAGAGATCGACCCAAAGCAACATACTTCAGAGGCGCGCTCACCACCCACAGCTCGGAGTACATTACTCGCTAACGTCCACTCCCTAGATAACAAGGTCGAAGAAATCAGGGCATGGGTTGCTTTCTAGTGAGACATCAGGGATTGTAACATACTCTGTTTCACGGAAACATTGCTCTCTCGGGATATGCTGGCAGAGTTGGTACAGCCACCTGGCTTCTCAGTGCATCGTGCCGACAGGAATAAACATCTCTCTGGGAAGAAGAAGGGCAGGGGTGTATGTTTCAGGATTAACGACTCATGGTGTAATTGTAACAACATACAGGAGGTCAAGTCCTTTTGTTTACCTAAAATACATATCCTCAGAATCGAATGCCAACCGTATTATCTCCCAAGATAATTATCTTCAGTTATTGTCAAAGCTGTGTATATCCCCCCTCAAGCTGATACCACGATGGCCCTCAAGGAACTTCATTGGACTTTATGCAAACTGGAAACCATATATCCTGAGGCTGTATTTGTTGTAGCAAATTTGAGAACCAGGCTACCTAAATTCTATCAGCATATCAACTTTAGCACTCGCGCTGGAAAAATGCTGGACCATTGCTACTCCCCCGATATTTACAAGGCCCTCCCCAGCCCCCTTTCGGCAAATCTGACCATTACTCCATTTTGCTCCTCCCTTCCTATAGGCAGAAACTCAAACAGGATGTACCCGTGCTAACGACTATTCAACGCTGGTCTGACCAATGCATCTGTCTCCCTCCATTTAGTATATATTACATTTCGTGTGGTATGTATTCATTTGTGGATGTCCATCATCCATTTTAACTACAAATAATATAATATATTATGAATTTGCAATAATCATAATATGTAACAAATTCCAGTTAAATACTGTAATTTTGCTTTACAGCAGGGATGCTGTCAAGGGTTTATAGTAAGTAAATGAGCCTACTGTAATCATTACAGCAACTTAGCTGTATTATATGATTACAGTTATTTGCTGGCAACTGTGCTGCCAGTATAATGCTGTAAATTTACAGTACAGCATGCAACAATCAGTTTTGTGGTAACAATACTCTTACTGTAATCTTTTTACAGCAATTGTATTGAATGCATGAATGAAGGAGGTTGGCTGCTAGGTAATGTGTTTTCAAATTACAGCATATCAACCCAAAAAATATATATATGCCAAATACATATTCATATTTGGTCTTTAATATCACTTGCATTTCTGGAGGCCATAAGAAAGGCTTCCGAACAGGCAAAACAGACCAAGGATATGACAAATACTGAACAATTAAAGGTTTTAGACTTGCTGCCACTCTAATCTGTCTACTACACATATTTAGTTGTTGGTGCACTACAAAATATCAGTTAAATTGATACAACACTCTCACTCGTGGGAGCAACAAATAAATCCTCTTACAAGGCACGCCTCAAAATATGTTAATGAGCCAGAAACAACACTAGTGGTCAAAAGGTTTTTGGCACTCCAAAAATATAGCAGGGTACTGCATTCTGTGGAGTAAATGCAGTACTTCTTTACAGTAATGCACTGTCAAACCAACGTTTCAATTGAATTTACTGAATCATTTAACAGTTATACCTAAAATTAGAATGCATTACGATATACAGCCAATTTGATGGCAATAATTATTATGCTACATTGCTATTAGTTTTATTGTATGGTATTGTAAAAACAGCAATATTTTTAAAAGTGCATGTAACCTAATTAGAAGAGCATAATTACAACACTAATTAAAAACCTGTGCTCGTGTGTGGGTGGAGTGGTTGTTGAGAGAGAAACAAAATAGAAGGCGATGAAGTTAAAATTGATATTGCGTACAATCCTATGTCTACAGTATGATGAGATGAAAATCTATTTGGGGTAAGGGGTTTCAGAGGCGGTGAAATACACAACAGTTTTGTAAGGAGAGTCTCCAGGAGAGAGAAGTCAGCAGCTGCTGGAAATATTGCCCCATCTCGTCTTTGAGGCCAGGCTAAACAACGGTTGGAATAAGAATACCTCCTGTTGTGGACCTGCGAAACCTACTTGAAAGATGATAGAGGGCAAATATGAGCATAAACATCAGTAGTAGAAAAGAGGTGCAGGCCAGCATAACTTACTATTGTAAAAAGAAAAAAATGTAGCCCCGCATTTATTTAAACGTATTGCATCTGAGGTATATTATCTTTCCAAAGTATACTCACTTGTAAGAAAGTCTCAAGCTGTGTTCCTAGGAACTACTAAGGGATTGTAAGGATAGATTGTAAGGATTCTGTAGCCCAAAATGACCATGGAAACGAGAGTGACTACAATATTTGAGTCGGGTAGATCTGCGGCGTGTTTGATACATCACTGCTTATCATGTAGAGCCAGGGAGGCTAAATGTGTGTTTGAGGTTGGAATCTGTCTCTGGGCTTTGAGAGGTGTGTGTGTGTGTGTGTGTGTGCGTGTGTGTGTGTGTGCGTGTGTGTGTGTGTGTGTGTGTGTGTGTGTGTGTGTGTGTGTGTGTGTGTGTGTGTGTGTGTGTGTGTGTGTGTGTGTGTGTATGTGTGGGTGTGTGTATGATGATGAATGCTGTACAGTACATGCTATTCCCTGGTGGCATCCGGGTTGGATACGGAACCTCTCTGGAGGCTCTTCTCTCAGAGAAAGTTGAATCAATACATACCGAAGGGTTTTTATTTGAAATTGAAATGAATGATTGTTGATACAGTCTTATATAGTGAAGGTTATCACCTTAGATGTATAGCATAGGTACACACCTTCACATACAGTATGGGATTATAATGCATTAGGCATTTTACTCTATGTCAGCATTTAGACATGTTATTACCAGATTACACCATTTGTTTTGTTGTTGTTATTATTGCATAATTGTTAATAATAATAAGAAATTATATTTAAATGTCAAATGCCCAATTATTAATGATCAAGCATTGCATTCTAACATTCATCATGTAATACATCAACAGACCAACTGGAGTCACCGACTGTACCATGCATACATAATGTTGACATATGGCTGGCCATTCTCCTTTCCACTAGACTAGAAAATGAGTCGAGTCCTGATCTTCTCTATTTTCCACACACTGACTCCATACTGCAGTGACTTTAAAACACACAAAAGACTGCAGACTTCTGCCGGGGAGTCAACAAAGAACTGAAAGGTCACTTCATACAGGTGCTAACAATATAAAAAATGTAACACAGGCTGCTGTGGCACTTTTCATCCCCTAAAGAGGACCTATTTTCTTCCTCATGGGCCTGTGTGTGTGTGTACAGTGTTTGTGTGCCTTCCCGACGTGTGTGTGTGTGTGTGTGTCTGTGTGTGTGTGTGCCGACCCTTGACCCTTAGAGAGACTGGGCGTGTGGGTTTGATGCTCTCAGAGATGCCCTAACCCAGGGCGGGCACTGCCAGGTCTCTCTGTGCTGAAGGTAATTGGATAGCTCTGTGTCTAAGTGAGAGGGGGACATGGTGGCAGAGCAAGGTGAACAAACCCACTATAATCAGCTTACCTAACTTTTGCCTTACTGTTACCTTACAGCTGTGACTATAGCTCTTTGTTAAGCACTCTAATGACTAGATACGGTATGTCTTTCCACAACACACCGAAAGCTCACCAGACTAAGGTTGAATGTGTGGAAGGTCATGGTATATAAGCTTGTTGAAGGATGTTTTTCTGTTGTGTTTGTTGTTGTTGTCGTGCTTATCATCCGTGGAGCTTTTTCATGATGTATTGATTTCAATTCAAGTGGAGGTACATATGTTTCTCTTTTTTTTGGCAGAGCTCATTTTCTGCCGTCGGATTCCTGTGTTTGGCTGTTCTTTCCTTTGTACTTTGATTTTCTGTGGGATTTCAAAGGAGAGGCACAGTAATGTAGTGGAAGGCATTCACACTTTCAATCCGATATGGATTTATAATTGAACAAATGTAGTTTATTCCCCAGCTTTGTCCTTTTACACCTGTGCTATGCTCCTGTATTTCCACTGTAAAAATAGTCTTTCCTCTTATCTGTACAAATTCACTTCCTCCCAGAGTGCAGTCTTCTGGCCCTTTTATTATTCAATGGATACAGGCAGCGCTGGGATGGAATGGATCAACTCAACCAACTGTGATAAGAGTAAACCAACAACCAACATTTAATTGCTCTTTGTTTTTCAAAGGTGGGTTTTCTGTGTAGCCTTGGGCAGTATACCGTATATATTTGGAAATAGTCACAACGATTTTTTCAATACCGTCAATACTGTTGAAATTCTTTATTTGAAGTTGTTCAATACATTTAAATATTTGATTACCGTTTAAGTAAATACCTGCAGTCAACTTGTGCAATATGTTATGAGATGAAGCAGATCGCATTCTTAATTTCACCAGTCACATGTCAGTCTGTAAATAGCACAGCGGGACAAGCAGGTGAGTCCAGCTGTGTAATGACAGGGGTCGTTTTTTTCAATTGAAAGTCCAGTGTTTTTTTTTCATCAATAGAGTGATCAGGGGCTTGCAACCAGTCCTTCACAGAAAATACATTAGTGCAAGACATTTGGCCGAAAATAGCTTAATTTTCATCACATCACAACAGAAGTGCAACACTATTTGGCTGGCAGCCACACAAGTAAATAAGCTTACAATCAAAAAGCAAGCTATTATTTGCAATTGTTTTCCATGAAGTTAGTCTAGGATTTTACCAGAGAAAAGTAGGCTACACTGAGAAAAATATGGGAGGAAAGTAACGCAATGTCTGCTGATAAAATGCAACTGAAGCACAACATTTGTCTGATACATGCAGAAATGACAATAAGAAACATTTTAGATCTGCGTTTCCAAAACGCAGCAATATATCTCTTTCTAAAATGATCTGCCAAAATTATTGCAACCCCTGTTATTAGCCTGTTTAACCTTTCTTTCGTATCGTCTGAGATTCCCAAAGATTGGAAAGCTGCCTCGGTCATCCCCCTCTTTAAAGGTGGAGACACTCTAGACCCAAACTGCTACAGACCTATCTGCACATTCATCTTCTGCACATCTACCATTCCAGTGTTGATTGTAATTACTTCGCCAACATGGCCTATTTATTGCCTTAACTCCCTTATCTTACCTCATTTGCACTCACTGTATATAGACTTTTTGTTTTCTTTTTTTCTACTGTATTATTGACTGTATGTTTTGTTTATTACATGTGTAACTCTGTGTTGTTGCATGTGTCAAACTGCTTTGCTTTATCTTGGCCAGGTCGCAGTTGCAAATGAGAACTTGTTCTCAACTGGCCTACCTGGTTAAATAAAGGTGAAATAAAAAAATCTGTATGTTTTATGCATTTTTTATGCAGTTTTAACACGACTCCTAAGTTTAAATTCAACTTACAGTTGATGTCGGAAGTGTACATACACTTAGGTTGGAGTCATTAAAACTCGTTTTTCAACCACTCCACAAATTTCTTGTTAACAAACTATAGTTTTGGCAAGTCGGTTAGGACATCTACTTTGTGCATGACACAAGTAATTTTTCCAACAATTGTTTACAGACAGATTATTTCACTGTCTCACAATTCCAGTGCGTCAGAAGTTTACATACACTAAATTGACAAACTTTTAACCGCTTGGAAAATTCCAGAAATTGATGTCATGGCTTTAGAAGCTTCTGATAGGCAAATTGTCCTCTGGTCTGATGAAACAAAAATATAACTTTTTGGCCATAATGACCATCGTTATGTTTGGAGGAAAAAGGGGAACGCTTGCAAGCCGAAGAACAACATCCCAAGCGTGAAGCACGGGGGTGGCAGCATCATGTTGTGGGGGTGCTTTGCTGCAGGAGGGGCTGGTGCACTTCACAAAATAGATGGCATCATGAGAAAGGAAAATTATGTGGATGTATTGCAGCAACATCTCAAGACATCAGTCAGGAAGTTAAAGCTTGGTCGCAAATGGGTCTTCCAAATGGACAATGACCCAAGCATACGTCTAAAGTCGTGGCAAAATGGCTTCAGGAAAACAACGTCAAGGTATTGGAGTCGCCATCACAAAGCCCTGACCTCAATTCTATGGAAAATTTGTGGGCAGAACTGAAAAAGCTTGTGCGTGCAAGGAGGCCTACAAACCTGACTCAGTTACAACAACTCTGTCAGGAGGAATGGGTCAAAATTCAACTTATTGTGGGAAGCTTGTGGAAGGCTACCCGAAACATTTGACCCAAGTTAAACAATTTAAAGGCAATGCTACCAAATACTAATTGAGTGTGTGCAAACTTCAGACCCACTGGGAATGTGATGAAAGAAAAACCTGAAATAAATCATTGTCTCCACTAATATTCTGACATTTCACATTCTTAAAATAAAGTGATGATCTTAACTGACCTAAGACAGGTAATTGTTACTAGGATAAAATGTCAGGAATTGTGAAGAACTGAGTTTAAATGTATTTGGCTAAGGTGTATGTAAACTTCCGACTTCAACTCGATCTAAGTAAGTGGTTGAATTAATAAGGGGCATCGTATAGTGTTGGCTTTCTGCCTTGTTTGAGAAGGCAAAGCCCTTTGGGTGAGTTATCTGCACAGCTGCCACTGCTGTCTTGATTTCCTTGCCTTTTTTCTCCTCTCTATTCTCAGCCAGTCTATTCCTCCCCCCTCTTCTCTTCTCTGATCACAGCAGACAGGCCGTTGCCCTAGCGAATCCAGACTCCGTATAGACACAGTGTGTATACATGCTGTTTCAGCGCCAGTACTGTTCTTCCTTCAGACCAGCATGTGTCAAAACTTTGTTCATTTGCACGTCTCTCGTTCACACGCCTGTAAATGTCCAAACTCACCACAAATGACATTTGGTAGCTCATATATATGTATAACTTTCGGAGATGGATTGCCTGTCTTTGCAATTTGTTTATTTTCTTTTGCGCTTGTGAGCATATTTTGCTAGCAGCCTCCATGGAAATTCACTATTACTTGTGCTAATATTCTTATCGTTCTTGTAATAGATGCGGAATGGGCTTTTTTTCCTTCATTTTTTTGGCACCCCCTTGTGTACTAAGCCGCTAATACAGTAAATTAAGGGGTGAGAGAAGGACGGTATGATGTTACGAATATCTGTATACCGCCCAACCCTAGTTCTGTGCTTCCCTTTAAGTACTGCAGATGAATCTGCTAAATATGTCGGTTAAGATGACCATGAATTGTGAAGTCGTACCACGTGCAATCTACAAACTCCCATAATACTGTACAAGGGCCCCAGGACCAGTGGAAGAAAAATTGTCCTATAACATCAGAGATGCACCACCATATTTTACAGTAGGTATGGGGTTATATTCTGCTCATACATTCTTATTTCTACACCAAACCTACCACTGGTGTGAGTGGCCAAAGAGCTCTATTTTCATGTCACCCAACAAATGTAAAAGGCCTGGAGTTTGTTAAATGGCATTTGCACTTGTGTTGGAACCGGTGATTTGTTCAGATGAAATGAAAAAAGGTCTTTGGCCACGCACACCAATGGTGGATTTGGTGTTGATATGAGAATGCATCATCCATGATGGTCACAGCTGATCTCCACCTCTTTGTGGTTAGACAAATAACCCAGTGTCCCCACGGTCTCTTTTGCTGCAAACTGAAGAGAGAGTGAGAGAATCAACTGTAATCTGCACAGTTCAATGGCAACCACAACAGACACAAACTATTATTAAGTAATGGATAATCAATGAGGGGCTGCATTATATGAAAAATAATTAACAACGTGGATGGTGTGTTCCACGACGCGTTTATGGTGTGTGCCATGACACTAAGGCGGAGTTGCATTATTTTCCAGAGAGCACATAGAGCCCCAAGTTGATTATCCCTTTTAATACCAAGGCTATAATTGAACACATTTGCTGTGTTAATTTGCCAGCAGAAATGTGTTAAACATCTACTGAAGTAGCTAGCAACTTTACTAGATAGTTACAGTAGTTGCCTTGGTAACCAAACAAACAGACTTGCTAATTTAGCTTACCAAACCATCAGCCCTTGCTTGCTATTATGAAAATCGAATTCAACAATGCCAATAATGTTTTCAATTTGACTTTTGCTTTCAAAAGCAGCTCAAACATTGAACATGTAAGCATGTACTTCATAGCCATTGATTTATACCATGCATTATAGGGAAACAATGCACATTCTAAAGTGCCATTCAAGCCAATCAGAAACCAGTATGTAACAATGCCATGGTATAAAACCAGATATATGGGACAGATGGAAAATACAGGACACCTCCGAATTAGTTCCAACTATAATTCCAACAATTTTCTAAAAGCACTGCACCATGCAGACCGTACAAAGTTACAGAAAGCTAAACCAACAAGGTAGCTAGAAATAATTTGTCTTTGCAGATACGTATTTTTTACAGCATCTGATGACCTAACGACCATGGTGAGTGACGGCCCTTTACCCCATTATCAGTCTGAAAATGTGACCCCGGCACATTTTTGCAAAAAAGGTAGCTGACCTTTTTCTCAATACGTTGTACTCAATGGGAAAATTTGAGTGTCACCGGGTTGACGTTTTCCTCAATACATTGCAGTCAATTGGAAAAGATAGCAGTGAGTTATTCTCGATAATTCATGCAAAATGCCATGATGCTATAATTCCATTTCAAGTATCAATCCACTGTCCCGCAGCCCAGCCAGGCAATTAAACTTAAAAAACGTTTCCAGACATTTTTTCCCCATGCTTCTTGCCAAGCATTTTGTTTCGTACAGCGTGGGTTAATATAAGCCTCGCCGTGTGTCTATCTGATCTGTGCAACATGTTGAGTTTTTTGTGATCTCCACCATGCCATGCATATGAAAGTGATGAGACTGACAGCTTTGAACCAGGCATATTAGTTGATCAGGATCATTATAATGGATATATCCAAAGAAATGGCAATATAGAAATGACGGTAAAACAAACAAAAATGCTTACAGTTTGCTGTCATTTCAGCTGCTTGATGTGATTGTGTGTTAGCTAGCTAGCAAAGGAGAAATAATGTTAGCTTAGCTGTCCTCCATAACCATATTATTGACGTGACAATAAAGCTGTATTTGCCTATTTATACTCTACATTATTTATCAATTCATTATTTGCTTAAGTTATTTTTGCCTATATATAAATTATTTATTAAATCATTATTTATTGAAGTTCTTGTCTCTCATCATTGGACCTCTGCTAGCTAGCTATATGCCAATGATTTGCTAAGCTTAGCAACATGGAATGAATAGAATGAACAATTAGGTAAAAACATCCCAAAATAACCTTAAAAATATATATATATATTTTTTAAATGTTGGCAACTGTTTTATAAGCTGGGGATCATTGTGTGATGAAATCCTCTTAAGGGCTGGTCACTAAGAACATTTATAACGAATTATTGCATTGTGTCCATAGTATAGAACGAAAAGACTTAATGACTGGACGTTGTCCCTGACAACCTAATCCGTTAAAGCAACAACCAGGTTTGGTGGGAGGGTGAAAAAGTCTGAATTGAGGTAGCAAAAAAAAATATCTGTGAAAATGTGTCGTTTCTATCTGTAAATGTGTGCTTTAGTATCGTTTTCTTTGGCAACTGTGGTATAAGCAGGATAAACGCCTCTGTTTTGTACATTGCTTTGAAACTAATGATTCTGCAGAGGCTCCACCTTGTCCCACTGCGTCATCCACTATTTCCAAGGTAATGCACAGAATGTTGCCATTACATATTAGGCACAGAGCCAATGTAAATTGGTGTGTGGAAATTAGCATCAACTGGTTTCCTTAATTGAGAACAAACACCTTAGGGGCTGTGAATCAGGTAATTCCACCACATACCTTATTAGTGTGTCAATAATCTGCCCCCGGGACATGATCCAGCCAGCTGCATTGATAGGAGGAAGACAGTCATAAATACTATATTGCTTTATTTTATATAAATGACTGAAATAGCTATGGAACTGTTGTGCTGTTCAATGTTTCATGAACGTATATGAATTAAGACTGGGTGGATGTATGTATGAGAAAGAAGTGAGGGGGTTAGAAACTTGAGATAGAGACGTAGAGAGTTAGTTACTGTTCATTTTTACGGTTTGTTTCACTTTTGTTTATTGTCTTTCACTTGCTCCGGCAATGTTAACATATGTTTCCCATGCTAATAAAGCAATTGAATTGAGAGAGAGAGAGAGAGAGAGAGAGAGAGAGAGAGAGAGAGAGAGAGAGAGAGAGAGAGAGAGAGAGAGAGAGAGAGAGAAGAGGACCAAGGTGCAGCGTCGTGAGTGTACGTGTTCTTTTATTATAAAAAATGTGACGCCAACAAAACAACAAACGAGAAAACAACCGTGAAGCTACAGGCTATGTGCCATAAACAAAAGTACATTTCCCACAAAAACAGGTGGAAAAAGTGGCCAACTCACACCCTGACCAAACCAATAGAGACATAAACAGGATATCTAAGGTCAGGGCCCCAGTCCGGGGCCCGCAACGAGGGTCCCCAGTCCGGGGCCCGCAACAAGCGTCCCCAGTCCGGGGTCGGCGACGAGAGTCCCCGCACCAGAGCTGCCACCAAAGTGGGGTGAGCCAGTGGTGGAGCGGGGTTTGCGTCCCGCACCTGAGCCGCCACCGCGGACTCTGGCCGCAAAACCTAAACCTATAGGGGAGGGTCTGGGTGGGCATCTATCCGCGGTGGCGGCTCAGGTGCGGGACGCTTCGTGCCATGGATCATCACTGGAGGCTTCTTGCCATGGATCATCAATGGAGGCTTCTTGCCATGGATCATCACTGGAGGCTTCTTGCCATGGATCATCACTGGAGGCTTCGTGCCATGGATCATCACTGGAGGCTTCGTGCCATGGATCATCACTGGAGGCTTCATGCCATTGATCATCACTGGAGGCTTCTTGCCGTGGATCCACTGGAGGGAGGAGTCTGGTACGTTGAGCTGCCACAGGTCTCACCAGGCTGGGGAGACATACAGGAGGCCCTGTCCTTCTGGGGTCTTGAGCGTAGAGCCTGCACAACCGTCCTGTCTGGATGGTTATTTTCGCCCTGCAGATGCGGGGCGCAGGCATGGACCCTCCCCTATGTACGACGCTCGCCACGGTAAGCACAGGGAGTTGGCTCAGGTCTCCAACCTGACTCAGCCAAACTCCCCGTGTGCCACCCAAACATTTTTTTGGGGGAGCTGCCTCTCGGACTTCCTTGCTAGACGAGTCCCTTCTCAACGCTGCCGCTCTGCTCTTGCTGCCTCCAGTTCCTCTCGTGGACGGTGATACTCCCCAGCCTGCCTCCAGGGTCCCTTATCGTCCAGGATCTCCTCCCAAGCCCATGAATCCTGGACACGCTGTTCCTCCTTACCACGCTGCTTGGTCCGGGAAGTTCTGTAACGCTCATCTGAAGAAGAGGACCAAAGCGCAGAGTGGTACGTGTTCATGATTATTTATTCAAACTGAACACTGAAACAAAATAACAATGTGGAACAAAACAAAACAGTTCTGTCTGGTGCAGACACAAAACAGAAAACTACCCACAAAACACAGGTGGGAAAAAGCTGCCTAAGTCTGATTCTCAATCGATCTCTAAGGCCAGGGCGTGACACTTAGGTTTTAAAATAAGCTCAACTAGACACCTTAATGCGGCAGTGAATGAACTGAGAGAGAAAGCACAAAGGGAATTCTACGCCATTAAAAAGCAAATTCTAATTGAAATACCTATTAAAATGTGGCTAAAACTAATTGAATATGTCATTGAACCAATTGCACTTTATGGCAGCGAGGTGTGGGGTCCACTTACAAAACAAGATTTCATCAAATGGGACAAACACCCCATTGAAACCCTGCATGCAGAGATTCTTTCCAGAGGAAAACTACAAACAATGCATGCAGGACAGATTTAGGCCAATATCCACTAATAATAAAAACTCAAAAAAGAGCAATTAAGTTTTGGAAACATATAAAATACAGTGACACCCTCTCATATCACTACCAAGACCTGCAATGCCAAGAGCTGAGCAAAGAGTTCACAAACCTGTTCTACTAACACACTGAAGCCTCAGGACCAGAACATCCAATCAATCAGGATAAACCAAATTACAACACAGTCAAAACAAAACTATATTGCTTATTGGGAAACACAAGCACAAACATAAAGCAAAATGCAGTACTATCTGGCACTAAATCGACAGTACACTGTGGCTAAATATTTGACCATGATTACTGATCAACACCTTAGAAAAACCTTGACAAAGTACAGGCTCAGTGAGCACAGCCTTGCCATTGAAAAGGGTAGACACAGGAAAACCTGGCTCCATGTAGAGGAAAGGCTATGCAGCCACTGCACAACAGCAGAACCTGAGACGGAGCTGCATTTCCTGACAAAATGTAAAAAATATAAAACAATTAGAGTGTCATTTCCCCAAATTTGAAACCCTTACTCTCTGATGAGAGTAGGCTACCCGTCCTGTTGGGGGAGGACGCAGAGAGCTGTGGGTTGGCAGTGCACTACATTGCTGCCTGCCATAAGTTGAGGAACTGACAGACCAATCAACCTGCACATGTCCTCTACTGTATACTTATTGTTATTGTTGAATGTATGGTTATTTTGACACTTGGTTATTGTTGTTACTGTTGTCCCGTTGACAATTTTGATTCTCATTTTCTTATATTGTAAATATCCAAAATAAGCTTTGGCAATATGTACATTGTTACGTCATGCCAATAAAGCAAATTGAATTTAAAAAATGAGAGAGAGAGAGAGAGCGCGAGAGAGCGAGAGAGAGAGAGCGAGAGAGAAAGAGAGAGAGAAAAAATAAGTTATATTGAACAGGACAGAGTCTTAATGTGAAGGTTATTGTACATACCTACTACCTCGTTTCCTAGAAAGATCTCCTCTGTGGAGATGGGAGAACCTTCCAGAAGGAGAACCATCTCTGCAGCACTCCACCAATCAGTTGTTTATTGTAGAATGGCCAGATGGAAGCCACTCCTCCGTAAAAGGCACATTACAGCCCGCTTGGAGTTTGCCAAAATGCACGCAAAGGACTCTCAGACCACGAGAAACAAGATTCTCTGGTCTGATGAATACAAGATTGAACTCTTTGGCCTAAATGCCAAGTGGGGGATGTGGGGGATGTGGGGATGTCTTTCAGCGGCAGGCACTGGGAGACTTTTCTGGATTGAGTGAGAGATGAAGGGAGGAAGGTACAGAGAGATCCTTCATGAAGACCTGCTCCAGAGCACTCAGGACCTTGAATGGGGGGAAGGTTCACCTTCCAGCAGGACAACAACCCTAAGCACACAGCCAAGACAATGCTGGAGTGGCTTCAGAGCAAGTCTCTGATTGTCCTTGAGTGGCCCGGCCAGAGCCAGGACTTCAACCCAATCGAACATCTCTGGAGAGACCTGAAAATGGCTGTGCAGTGACGCTCCCCATCCAGCCTGACAGAGGATCTGCCGAGAAGAAAGGGAGAAACTCTCATACACAAGAAGACTCTAGGCTGTAATCGCTGCCAAAGGTGCATCAACAAAGTATAGAGTAAAGCGTCTGAATTCTTATTTCTAGATTTTGTATTTTTTTTCTAAAAACCAGTTTTGCTTTGTCTTTATGGGGTATTGTGTGTAGATTGATGAGGAAAAAACTATTCAATCAATTTTATAATAAGGCTGAAACGCGTTATAATGTGGAAAAAGTCTGAATACAGTACATTCCCGAATGCTCTGTAAATTCTAATGAGTATGTGTTAAGGCTTGAATGTCTCGTAGCCTGTCCGAGAGCCGATGGCAAATTTGACAATTTTTTGGGCCTAACTCTGACACCGCTTGATATAGAGGTCCTGGATGGCAGGGGACTTGGCCCCTGGGATGTACTGGGCTGTCTGAAGCACCCTCTGTAGCGCTTTTTGGTCCTACCAATCGGTGATGCAGCCAGTCAAGATGCTCTCAATAGTGCAGCTGGTGCAGAGCATTCGAAGGCCCATGCCAAATCTTTTCAGCCTCCTGCCGTGGCCGGTTCACGACTGTGCGGGTCAGTGTTGACCATCTTAAGTCCTTAGTGATGTGGACACCAAGGAACTTGAAGCTCTCGATCCGCTCCCCAACAGCCCTGTCGATGTGGATGGGGGGTTGCTCTCTCCCCTCTTTCTAGTCCACGATCAGCTCCTTGTTGAGGTTGTTGTCCTGGCATCAGACTGCTAAGTCTCTGACCTCTTCCCTGTAGGATGACTCATCACAAGCGTGTTATCAGAAAACTTGATGATGGTGTTGGAGTCGCGCGTGGACACGCAATCGTGGGTGAACAGGGAGTACAGGAAGGTACTAAGCACACACCTATGAGGGGCCCCTGTGTTGAAGGTCAGCATGGCGGGGGTGTTGTTGCCTACCCTCACCACGTGCGGCCGGCCCGTCAGGAAGTCCAGGATCCAGTTGCAGAGGGTGGGGTTCAGGGTCCCTAGCTTGGTAATGAGCTTGGAGGAGACTATGGTGTTGAACGCTGAGCTGTAGTCTATGAACAGCATTCTCACATAGTTAATTCCCCTCTTGCGTTCCTTGCTGCTGACGCTAGTTACTGGTCGACTGGATAAGGATGATGAAGATGATTATCTATGTTATCATATGTCACTAAATTAAGTTTGAAGAGGGCAACGGAAGAGAAGGAGATAGAAGAGGGGACAGGTCTCAATAGACCACCTCTGTAGGGACATCTGTCATCCCTCCATTTATTCTTCCCTAAATCCCTCCTGTCAAAGAGCTCAGACCTATGACGATGGCAACACAGTCAGATGAGATGAGAGGATAGAACGGAATGTTCACATGAGAGTTTGTCCAGTCAGTCAGACAGCCCTTCAGCTGCTGTGATTTCCCAGAGGGATGAGGGATGGGCATGCATGGATATTGCAAGGTATGGTCTGAGAGAGAGGGATGTCACTGTCTCAACACAGTCTTGATGATGACCTTCCCTGAGTTCAGAAGACTTGCCATTGCTCCCCCAAGCACTAATGCCCAGCATTTAGTCCACTGCACCACAAGTGTTGGCACTGTACTAACATTTGTGATGCACAAACCCACTCCCACTGCAAACCCAATCTCCCTAACCCATTTCATCCCTAGAGGCAAAGATATCCCAACGGAATCCCTAGTAAACAGGGACATCTGAGACAAATTCAGTATTTTGCAGATTTTTTTATTCACTCCAGTTTATGCAAAGATGGAAATATATTCTAAACATATTTTTGAAGAGCCTTAATTCTAAAATGTCTTAATGCTATTTGAGAAGGGAGAAGAGCTCAGGGACGGATGCAAACAAGAAAAGTCTTGAGCAAATTATGTTTGGATTTAGATCAAATTGGATAAAAAATGTGAACTAGCAAAGCATTTGCTCTCTTGCCACTGCTTAATGTAACTCAATATGCTCACTTTAATGGGTTCAAGGAAGCAACCTTTATTCTGTGACCCGTCGCTAAGCCACACCACAGAATTTTGGGCATCCAATCTCTGGATAGCAAAAAAACAAAGAGTTTTAATCAAAAGATAAATTGTTTACCACAAGTGCCTGAATTCCATACCTTGTAGAGTGGCCTTTGATATTTCAATTGTGTAAATATTCCATAATAAATTGCTTACTGAATGCATGTATTATGTTAAAATGGGTCATAAGAAACCTCTGCGTACCAAATGTAAATTGTAATCAGTCAGAAAATGTATTGATTGATCCATAAATAAGCACATGGACTGTAAATACAGAAATAAGAATATAGTGATTTTCTGACTTCAAGACAACAGTTGCCTGCTCAGCTGGCTCTTCCAAAGTACACCTAAACTATATTGAAACTAATTTCACACATATAATAATAACAATAATAATAGATGTGGCCTAAATACAAGAATAAACTGACAATAGTCTGAAGAGGTGACAATAGTCTGAAGAGGTGACAATATTATCAGTTGTCAAATAGAGAATGAAGAGACTGAGGACGACCGCAGCGTGCCTTGTCAAAGAAGGGAAAGGAGATACCAAAGAGCACTTCTTCGATGTCATCCTACTGAGGTACATGCAGGCCAGACGTTTTGACTGCTATACACTTTCAGAAAGAGAAGATTCCAAGGTTTGCCAAACAACTCTACAAATTGTGAGGAGGGTCTCTGTTTCAAAATGTACGTTTTTCCTAGAAAAACAGTGGCCCTGTGCGTGTTCCTCATGTGAGTAGGCTACTGGTGACAATCAACAATAGCCATTTGGGAAAAATATGCTCTCTATATTGTTCTCTTACACTGAACAAAAATATAAAAGCAACATATAAAGTTTTGACCCCATGTTTCATGAGCTCAAATAAAATATCCCAGAAATTGTTCATACACACGAAAAGCCAAATGTTGTGCACAAATTTGTTTACATCCCATTTAGTGAGCATTTCTCATTTGCCAAGATAGTCCATCCACCTGACAGGTGTGGCATATCAAGAAGCTCATTAAACAGCATGATCATTACACAGGTGCACCTTGTGCTGGTGACAATAAAAGGCTACTCAAAAATGTACAGCTTTGTCACACAATGCCACAGATGTCTTTTGAGGGACCGTGCAATTGGCATGCTGACTGCAGGAATGTCCAACAGAGCTGTTGCTAGAGAATGTCATGTTAATGTATCTACCATAAGCTGCCTCCAATGTCATTTTAGAGAATTTGGCATAATGTCCAACTGGCCTCACAGCTGCAGACCACGTGTAACCACACCAGCCCAGGACCTCCACATACTGCTTCTTCACCTGCGGGATCGTCTGACACCAGCCACCCGGACAGATAATGAAATTGTGGGTTTGCACAAACTGTCGGAAACCGTCAGGGAAACTCCTCTGCATGCTCGATGTCCTCACAAGAGTCTTGACCTGACTGCAGCTCAGTGGGCAAATGCTCATCTTCAATGGCCACCGGCATGCTGGAGAAGTGTGCTTTTCACAGATGAATCCCGGTTTCAACTGCACTGGGCAGATGGCAGACGTTGTGTGGGTGAGCGGTTTGCTGATGTCACCCTGAACAAAGTGCCCTATGGTGGCGGTGGGATTATGGTATGGGCAGGCATAAGCGATGGACAACGAACACAATTGCATTATATCGATGGCAATTTGAATGCACAGAGATACCGTGACGAGTTCCTTGGGCCCATTGTCGTGGCATTGATCTGCCACCATAACCTAATGTTTTAGCATGATAATGCACGGCCCCATGTTGCAAGGATCTGTACACAATTCCTGGAAGCTGAATATGTCCCAGTTTTCCCATGGCCTGCATACTCACCAGACATTTCAACCATTGAGTATGTTTGGGATGACCGGGATTGATGTGTATGACAGCGTGTTCCAGTTCCCACCAATATCCTGTAACTTCGCACAGACATTGAAGAGGAGTGGGACAGCATTCCACCAGCCACTCTCAACAGCCTGATCAATTCTATGCGAAGGAGATGTGTCGCGCTGCATGAGGCAAATGGTGGTTACACCAGATACTGACTGGTTATCTGATCCACGAACCTACATTTTTTTAAGGTATCTTTGACCAACAGATGCATATCTGTATTCCCAGGTATGTGAAATCCATAGATCCATAGATCCATAGCATTTATTTCAATTGACTTATTCCTTATTTTAATTGTAACTCATTAAAATCTTTCGAGGTATATTCCATTATATTCTTACTGTAAAATATATGTGTGTTGACTGTGGTAATGCAGGTCCTGTGATTTCTGCTAAATGATTAAGTTGATGTCATTGGCATGGCACCGACATAGCCCTGGCTACTATGCACAGATAGATCAAACTGAAAACATGCTGTTGTGTTCTTTTGAAATGAATTGTTTTGTATTATGTTTTTATGACCTTCCTAAACAAAATATTAATGGATTTCTTAGTGACTGTATATATTAACTCTAGAAAGACAGAGAGCAGGTTTTCATCAAGGATCTCTCTGTACTTTGCTCTGTTCATATTTCCATCGATCCTGATTAGTCTCCCAGTCCCTGCCGCTGAAAAACATCCCCAAAGCATGATGCTGCCACCACCATGCTTCACCGTAGGGATGGTGCCAAGTTTCCTCCAGACGTGATTCTTGGCATTCAGGCCAAAGAGTTCAATCTTGGTTTCATCAGAACAGAGCATCTTATTTCTCATGGTCTGAGAGTCCTTTAAGGGCCTTTAGCAAACTCCAAGAGAGCTGTCATGTGCCTTTTACTGATGAATGGCTTTCGTCTGGCCACTCTACGATAATGGCCTGATTGGTGGAGTGCTGCAGAGATAGTTATCCTTCTGGAAGGTTCTCCCATCTCCACAGAGGAACTCTGACAGAGCTCCCTGACCAAGGCCCTTCTCCCCCAATTGCTCAGTTTAGCTGGGCGGCCAGCTCTGGAAAGAGTCTTGGTGGTTCCAAACTTCTTCCATTTAAGAATGATGAAGACCATTGTGTTCTTGGGGATCTTCAATGCTGCAGACATGTTTTTGCTCTGGCATGCACTGTCTACTGTGAGACCTTATATAAACAGGTGTGCTTTTCCAAATGATGTCCTTTAAGATACATCTCAACGATGACCAATGGAAACAGGATGCACCTTAGCTCAATTTCGAGGCTCATAGAAAAGGGTCTGAATACTTATGCAAATAAGGTATTTCTGTTAGGTATTTTCTAAAAACCTGTTTTTGCTTTGTCATTATGGGGTATTGGGTGTAGATTGATACATTTTAGCATAAGGCCGTAACGTAACAAAATGTGGAAAAAGGGAAGGGGTCTGAATACTTTTCGAATGCACTGCATGTGTTATGGCTTTTCAACCTCTGCCACATCGTGGATTCCTTATTGGAAGCTTCTCTTTTGTCAAACATGTAACGTGTGGTATACTTCAAGGCATCTCTCTACGCCCTTTACTCTTTTCTATTTTACCAATGACCTGCTACTGGCAGAAAACAAAGCATGTGTGTCCATGCATGCTGATGATTCAACCACATATGCATCAGCAACCACAGCTAAGGAAGTCACTGAAACCCAAACCCAACCAAAGACTTCCAGTCTGTTTTGGAATGGGTGGCCAGTAATAAGCTGGTCCTGAACATCTCTAAAACTAACAGCATTGTATTTGGTACAAATCACTCCCTAAGTTATTGATCTCAGTTTAATCTGTTGATGAATGGTGTGGCTGTTGAACAAGTTGAGGAGACTAAATTACTTGGTGTTACCTTAGATTGTAAACTGTCATGGTCAGAACATATAGATTCAATGGTTGTAAAGATGGGTAGAGGTCTGTCCGTAATAAAGAGATGCTATTCTTTTTTGACACCACACTCCACATAGCAAGTCCTGCAGAATAGTTTTATGATATCTTAATTATTGTCCAGTCTTATGGTCAAGTGCTGCAAAGAAAGGCCTTGTTAAGCTGCAACTGGCCCAGAACAGAGCAGCACGTCTTGCCCTTCATTGTAGTCAGAGGGCTAATATTAATTATATGCATGTCAGTCTCTCTTGGCTAAGAGTTTAAGAAAGACTGACTGCGTCACTTCTGGAATTTATAAGTAAGATTAATGTGCCGGGAATTCCAAATGGTTTGCATCGTCAACTTACACACAGCACTGACATACCCATTTACCCCACCAGACATGCCACCAGGGGTCTTTTTACAGTCCCCGGGTCCAGAACAAATTCAAGGAGACGTACAATATTATACAGAGCCATGGGTGCATGGAACTCCCTTCCATCTTATATCGTGAAAGTGAATAGCAAACAAATAGAGCAGAGCCTCTCTCCCATGTGAACTACTTGATGTGTGTATGTACTGACATGTATGTGTAACTGATAGATGCACACACACACACACACACACACACACACACACACACACCATATTGATGTTTTTAAATAATATATGTACTGTATATTATAAAGTCTTTGGTCTGTAACGTCTTTTTCGTTATGTGTCGGACCCCAGTAAGACTAGCTGTCGCCATTGGCGTCGGCTAATGGGGATACTACTAAATCAATCAAATCTCTAATGATTATTATTCTGATTCATGTTGAACGGATTTCCATATCTGGGAAAGGATCCCTATTGGGCAGCAGGTGAGCGAGTGTCGGATAATGTTTCGAATCTGATGGCACAGCTGTACTTGGTGAAAGGAGGAACTTGGCCTGTTACTGTGTTCTGCAACATGCTTGACTTGGCTGCTATCAACGCACACATATTGTTCAAGCAGCACACATATTGTTCAAGCAATGAACACCTTGAGCAGGAGAAACACATCATGAGTCTGGAACATGGGTTACGTGAGAGATATATGAGGGCCAAGGCAGCAGCAGCAGCAAAGATTCCATGGGAGCCATTGCGCGAACCAAATTGCTCACAGCTCCTGGGGAGGAAAAACTGCCAGGTGAGCAGATGCACTCGGAACAGAACCCACAACACCTGTTTCAGTGACAAGTGTGGTGACTGTTAGGACAAAGGTGACAGCTAAATGAGATTCAACTGTTGCGTGAAGATGCACACCATAATGTAAGCAGGAACGAGGTCACAAATAATGTGTCCAAAAACTGACAATAACATACCATTTTTGACCGCTATTCATTATAATGGCATTTTTGCTTTTGTGATGATTTTAACTATTCACAAATCAGGTTGGCGCTTAAACTGCTGTTTATGCTACTGATATTTTCTGATATTGTCTGTATTGACCATGCGCCTTCGTGGTCTGGGTATTTTTAGGCCTATTTGTAAAAAAAAATAAAAATGAACTTTTACTATGTTCCAACGCATATGTTTTTTGTTTCATATTTGTAAAACATAGAAAAAAAATTGACTTTACGTTTGAAATTCTGTGTTTTAAGATTTTCTTTTTAGTTTTTACACCTGTGACCGAAAGACCGATTCGGTTTTATGTAGCAACATTAGAATTTTTTAAATTTTTTTACATTGGATAAAAGTAGAGACTCCGAGCTAGAAAACTGTATGTCATACACTACAATGGAAACTTAATGCTGCTTTGAAAGTCGATAAACTTTTAACCCCACTTTTGGACCTTGAAATGTATTGGTACAGCGACTGGAAAGCTCTTCTTTGTTTACACCATTCAGCATCATTCACTCCCTCTTAAGCCTTAGCTCCACCCATCTCTTTAAGGATTCACATGTGAGGCCATGTGCTAAACAATGAGTAGGGTAGTGTACAACCAAAGATTTCAAGACTAAAAGGCTAGTTTATATTACATCAATCAACATGTCTCTATGCAGTCATCGCAGTGACATCATGAACATTCTATTGTCGTCCTACTTGGTATTTGGTATTTTATTAAAATCCCCATTAGCTGTTGCAAAAGAAGCAGCTACTCTTCCCGACATAATACAGAACATCAACAGACAAGAAAAGCTCAAGGACAGAACTATAGACATTTTAAAAAGGCAAACATTGCCTACATATCAATGCATACACACAAACTATCTAGGTCAAATAGGGGAGAGTTGTTGTGCCTGGAGGTGTTGCTGTCACGCCCTGGCCTTAGTTATCTTTGTTATCTTTATTAGTTTGGTTAGGTCAGGGTGTGACATGGGGGATTTATGTGTTTTGTCTGGTCTAGGGGTTTTGTATGTTTATGTTGTGTTTTCTAGTCAAGGTGTTTATGTAAGTCTATGGTTGCCTAGATTGGTTCTCAATTAGAGGCAGGTGTTTATCGTTGTCTCTGATTGGGAACCATATTTAGGCAGCCATGTTCTTTGGGTATTTTGTGGGTGATTGTTTCCTGTGTCTGTGTTTGTGCCACACGGGACTGTTTCGTTGCCAGTTCACGTTGTTATTTTCTATTTGTGTTCATGTTCAGTTTTCCCTATTAAAACATGGACACCTACCACGCTGCGTATTGGTCCGATCCTTGTTTCACCTCTTCAGAGGAAGAGGAGGAAATCTGCCGTGACAGTTGCTTTATCTGTTTTTTGAAACCAGGTTTGCTGTTTATTTGAGCAATATGAGATGGGAAGGAAGTTCCACGCAATAAGGGATCTATAAAATACTGTATGCTTTCTTGAATTTGTTCTGGATTTGGGGACTGTGAAAAGACCCCTGGTGGCATGTCTGGTGGGGCAAGTGTGTGTGTCAACACATTAAAGTTTCTTATAAAAAGAAGTGATGCAGTCAATCTCTTCTCAACTCTTAGCCAAGAGAGACTGGCATGCATAGTGTTAAATATCAGCCCTCTGATTATAATGAAGAGCAGAATATGCCACTCGGTTCTGGGCCAGCTGCAGCTTAACTAGGTATTTCCTTGCAGCACTGGACCACACGACTGGACAATAATCAAGATTAGACAATACAACCTGAGGATTGATTATAAGCATTGTTTGACATGTTTCTACGAACTTTATGGATGCTATTTGGATTTGCGTCTGCCTGTTGTGACTGCGTTTGATACTGTGGATTACTGAACATAACGCGCAAACAAAACTGAGGTTTTTGGATGTAAACATGGACTTCATCGAACAAAACAAACATTTATTGAGTTATTGGGAGTCTTGTGAGTTCCACCATATGAAGATCATTAAAGGTAAGTGATTCATTTTATCACTTTCCGACTTGTGTAACTCCTCTACTTGGCTGGTTACTGTTTGTAATGATTTGTCTGCTGGGCGCTGTTCTTAGATAATCGCATGGTATGCTTTCGCCGTAAAGCCTTTTTGAAATCTGACACCGTGGTTGGATTAACAATAAGTTAATCTTTAAACCGATGTATAACACTTGTATGCTTCATGATTTTTTATAATGAGTATTTTTGTTTTTGAATTTGGCGTTCTGCAATTTCACTGGATGTTGGCCGGGTGGGACGCTACCATCCCACACCCCCTAGAGGGCTTAAGGGTTTCAGTGACTTCATTAGCTGTGGTTGCTGATGTGTACATGGTTGAATCATCACCGTACATGGACACACATTCTTTTTTTACTGCCAGTGGTAGGTCATTGGTAAAAAATAGGAACGAGTAGAGGGTCTAGAGAGCTGCCCTGCAGTACACCACACTTTACATGTTCGACATTAGAGAAGCTTCAATTAAAGAAAACCCTTTGCATTTTATTAGATAGGTAGCTCCGAATCCACAATATGGCAGAGATTGAAAAGCCATAACACACACGTTTTTTCAACTACAGGTTGTGGTCAACAATATCGAAGGCTGCACTGAAGTCTAGCAGTACAGCTTCCACAATCTTCTTATTATCAATTTCTTTCAACCAATCATCAGTAATTTGTGTCAGTGCATGACATGTTGAGTGCCCTTCCCTATAAGCATGCTGAACCTCTGTTGTTATTTTTTTTACAGAGAAATAGCATTGTATTCGGCCAAACACAATTTTTTCCAACAGTTTGCTAAGAGCTGGCAATAAGCTTATACTGTAGGTCTGCTGGTAGAACCCGTAAAGGCTGCTTTACCACTCTTGGGTATTGGAATACCTCCTTCCAGGCCTGAGGACAAAGACTTTCCTCAAGGCTCAGAAAAAATATAACAGATAGGAGTGGCTACAGAGTCAGCTACCATCCTCAGTAGCTTTCCATCTAAGTTGTCAGTGCCTGGAGGTTTGTCATTATTGATCGATAATGATCATTTTTCTACCTCTCCCACACTAAGTTTACAAAATTCTAACTTGCTATGCTTTTCTTTCATTATTTGTTTTTTATGCATGAATACAATTGCTCACTGTTTGTTGTTGGCATTTCCTGCCTAAGTTTGCCCACTTTGCCAATGAAATAATCATTACAATAATTTAACATCAAATGGTTTTGTGATGAATAAGCCATCTGATTCGATGAAAGATGGAGTTGAATTTGTCTTTCTGCCCATAATTTCGTTAAAAGTATCATCCATCATTCTTTATATCATTGATCTTGGCTTCATAATACAGTTTATTCTTCTTTTGTTGATTTTAGTCACATCATTTCTCAATATAAAGTCAGCCAGTCAGATGTGCAGCCAGACTAATTAGCCACTCCTTTTGTCCCATCTCTTTCAACCATACAGTTTTCCAATTATTCATCCATCCATGAAGCCTTAACATTTCTAACAGTCAGTTTCTTAGCAGGTGCATGCTTAATTGGAAGAGGCAATTTAATAAATTAATCAAGTGCAGTGTCTGGATGCTCCTCATTAACCACATCAGACCAACAAACATTTTTAACATCATCCACATAAGAGTCACAGAAAAATATTTTGTATGATTATACACTATTTTAGGCCAAGCTGTTGGAACTTTGGCTTTCCTGTATATAGTCACTATTTTGTGATCACTCCATCCAATGGGTACAGATACAGCTTAAGAACAAAGTTCTATAGTATTTGTAAAAATGTGATCGATACATGTGGATGATCTTGTTCCTGTAGTGTTTGTAAACACCCGGGTCATTGTTATCACGGATTCACACACAGAACTGATGTCCTCTCTCAATGACTTACAGATTGCTGTCATCTTGCCATTCTCCTGTTTCAACTCATCGAGCTGACCTTGAGAGAACTGCAAATTGTTCTTCAGGTCCTGGACCTCTCTGGTCAAGTAGTCCATTCTTTTGCTAGCAGAATCCATGAGTGTTTGGACAAAACACTTGAAGCTATTTTCTTAATGTTGTAACAACTGCTTGTAGGTCTCTTTTTGTTCATTTAAAATATCCTTCATGTGTGATAGAGAGACACCACTGTCCTCAACGGTACTCCCGCCGGCTTTGGTCTTTGTCATGGTAGCTAGCAATGTAGGTTACGCTGTCACTCCTCGTAGATCCAGACAGGGCAGGTCACAGCGAAGACTTAAAACAACAAACAGCAGGGATCTAGACAGTCACATACCCGGGACAATCTGCGGTCCCAGCCACAACGGCTAACTGCGTCATGGGCTGCGTTCAAGATACAACCTTACTGTGAAATGCTTACTTACAAGCCCTTAACCAGCCTTGATTGCTGAAACGAGTCACATACAGTAACATAAATAAATGAACATTGTATTATGTTCTGTTAAGTATTTACATTTCGTATTCCAATGTTACCATCATAAACACAACGAAATGACATTGGCACGAACGGGGTTCGACAGGCCTGGCTTATCTAGTTAAATGGATTTATTAGACTGGCGTCTATTGGGCCTATTCTACTGTTAAATATTCATACATCATGACG
Organism: Oncorhynchus clarkii lewisi; assembly: GCF_045791955.1. Lineage (NCBI taxonomy): Eukaryota > Metazoa > Chordata > Actinopteri > Salmoniformes > Salmonidae > Oncorhynchus > Oncorhynchus clarkii. The sequence goes on along the minus strand of NC_092179.1, from coordinate 7,206,258 downwards.
CTTTGAGGAAGAACTGGTCAGAACGTTTTTATCTTTTATGATATTTATCTCACAGTATTGCTAGAGTGTCAAAGACCCATATTTAGGAAAAGTCATGGACAGGTGGGTTCAAGGTTTTTGTTGAAATTAAGTTACTGAAATGACTAAATTGATAACGATCAGATTGACATCTTGGCAGTTCTAGTTAAATTACTAAATAATTGAGCAGTGCACCAGGGGTATTTGCAACTATGATACATGCAATACAAAGCCTGTGAAAGTGTCCGTTACCAATACTATACTGTCGTTGCACAAGGGTGCATTTTTTTGACAGCAAGCTGGTTACTTACAATGGCTTGCGAAAGTATTCATCGCCCTTGGCATTTTTACTATTTTGTTGCCTTACAACCTGTAATTAAAATGTATTTTTATATAACTTGATTTACACAACACGCTTTGAAGATGCAGAATATTTTTTATTGTGAAACAAACAAGAAATAATACAAAGAAACAGAACTTGAACCTTGCATAACTGTCCCCCCCCAAGTCAATACTTGTAGATCCACCTTTTGCAGCAATTACAGCTGCACGTCTCTTGGGGTATGTCTCTATAAGATTGGCACATCTAGCCACTGGGATTTTTGCCAATTCTTCAAGGCAAAACTACTCCAGTTCCTTCAAGTTGGATGGGTTCCGCTAGTGTACAGCAATCTTTAAGTCATACCACAGATTCTCAATTGGATTGAGGTCTGGGCTTTGACTAAGCCATTCCAAGACATTTGAATGTTTCCCCTTAAACCACTCGAGTGTTGCTTTAGCAGTATGCTTAGGGTCATTGTCCTGCTGGAAGGTGAACCTCTGTCCCAGTCTCAAATCTCTGGAAGACGGAAACAGGTTTCCCTCAAGAATTTCCCTGTATTTAGCACCATCCACCATTCCTTCAATTCTGACCAGTTTCCCAGTCCCTGCCAATGAAAAACATCCCCACAGCATGATGCTGCCACCACCATGCTTCACTGTGGGGATGTTGTTCTCGGGGTGATAAGCGGTGTTGGGTTTTCACCAGACATAGCCTTTTCCTTCTTTCATCTGACCAGAATACCTTTTTTCATATGTTTGGGGAGAGCCTGTGGGTCGGCGGAGGCAGGGGAGAAAAAAACCACTCCCTGATGCTTCCCTTAGATGAGGCGTTATTGTGTAACGATGTGCACTGAGAGTCATGAAGCAAGTTCAGGGAGTGAGTGTTTTAATAAAATAAACGGAACATAATACATAACAAGAAACACTAACAGCACACAGACATGAAACTGAAACAGAAACAATAATGCCTGGGGAAAGAACCAAAGGGAAGGTAATCAGGGAGATGATGGAGTCCAGGTGAGTCTGATAATGCGCAGGTGCACGTAACGATGGTGACAGGTGTGCGCCATAAAGAGCAGCCTGGTGACCTAGAGGCCGGAGAGGGATCACGTGTGGCATTCATAGAATAGGGGGTGAACACATATGCACGCACCACTTTTCAGGATTTTGTTCATTTTTTGAAACAAGTTATTTTTTTGATTTCACTTCACTAATTTGGACTATTTTGTGTATGTCCATTACAAGAAATTCTAATAAAAAAAATCTATTTAATTACAGGTTGATGAAAACATTTCAAACGCCAGTTAGCTAGTTAGCCATAGTGAAAATAATGTGTTTTCTCCAATGTATCTTAGCTATGTTGGCTGGATTAGGAATATAACGACCATCTGCTGTCGACATCAGCAAACGATTTGATGTCACGTTCTGACCTTAGTTCCTTTATTATGTCTTTGTGTTAGTTTGGTCAGGGCGTGAGTTGGGGTGGGTAGTCTATGTTCTTTTTTCTATGTTGTGTTTATGTGTTTGGCCTGGTATGGTTCTCAATCAGAGGCAGGTGTCGTTCGTTGTCTCTGATTGAGAATCATACTTAGGTAGCCCCATTTTAGTTGTGGGTGATTATTTTTCTGTGTCTGTGTTTTCCACACGGAACTGTTTCGTTTTCATTTTGTGTAGTATTCAGTTTTAATAAATAATATGACGAACACTTACCATGCTGCGTATTGGTCCGATCCTTCTTACTTTTCCTCAGAAGAGGAGGACAAAAACCGTTGTATTTGAGAGTACTTTAAGCACCAAAAGTAGTTAGCAGCTTTAACAGTACATTCACAGCCATTCAGTGGTAGTCCCATTACAAACTTAATTTGACCATGTCCCCATGAAGGAATTTGACTTTTAGTTTTTTTATTCAACCTTTATTTAACGAGGCAAATCAGTTAAGAACAAATTATTATTTACAATGACAGCCTACACCGGCCAAACCCGCCAGACGCAGGGCCAACTGCGTGCCACCCTATGGGACTACCAATCACGGCTGGTTGTGATACAGCCTAGATTCGGACCAGGGTGTCTGTAGTGACGCCTCTAGCGCTGAGATGCAGTGCCACTTGGGAGCCCATTGTAATGACAGTTCACCACAACATACCCGAGAGTATCCTGATCAGCAAGAATTAAAAATAGAGTTTGAGATCATTGTCCGGGGATTTCTCCAGTGGTTTGAAAGGGGAATTGGGCTTTCCAGAAAAGTTTTGACAGGTTGCAACAGTATAACTTTGTCTTGCAAGGTGAAGGGTCGATCTAATTGAGTGAGAAGCCTTACTACTCAACATCTAGGACACGATTTAGCCTTATGGTCTACCTCAGCTGCCCATAAAGAAGAATAGAGTTCAGTATTAAAAAAAATGAAGGGGGAAGACACCCCTCCCCCTTTCCATTCGACTGAGACAGCCGGTAGGCCCAGTCTCATCCTATCTTCTTTATTACAGGTTGAAGGGAAATGAGGAACGACGCCAGTAGGATATCGAACAACTATTGAATTAAAATAGTATTGAGCGAGCGAGAGAGGCTCAGGTACAGCTCTCGAGGATGGTGGAATTATCTGTTAACTCTGTCTCGAAAATAAGAGTTAGCTTAATGCTTTCATTATGGAGCTCTGCCTTCGGGCTCAGATCATTTAAGGTTGTCCGCTCTCTCTCTCTCTCTCTGGATTCTGGGGGAAGGCTATACTTATCTTTAGCAGAAAGAAAGCTGAACCCCTGTGCTATCTGTACAGTTTCTGCACAGTAAAGCAGAGGATAACAGATGCCCCCCCCCCCCCCCCCCCCACACACACACACACACACACAGAGAGACACACACACACAGCTGATGCAGACCCAGGTCTGATTTAGCACACATAGCCAGACCACAAAAAAAGGGCAAAGCAGAGCAGACACACAGTGACATTTTCCCAGCGCCATGCAGTCTCTCATTCATGTGTACCTCTCTCTCTCTCGTCCCAGTAAACCAATAGTCTGACTACCAGACTGCCTTAATCACAAACATACCACTGTGCTCTGGTGTAGACTAATGTGGTTAGTACTGAGTCCTGGGGTTAGGATGGAGATTGATCTGCGTGGCATGGATAGTGTGTGTGTGTGTGTGTTTGTCTGCTCTGTGTAGCAGGGATGCATACTAACGTTTAGGGCCCTGAGGTTTACATGACATGTCAAGGTAAAACCGAGAGGGGACAGAATCTTTCCTTGACAGCTTGCATAAGTCGGGCAAAACACATTGGCCTTAATTACACTGCAGTCTATGCATTTTGGGGTAGATGCTGTAGATTAAATAATTAGATTGCTGCGTAATGGCAGACTGTAGGTAGCTCTTATATTTGCCGTGACCTGTCCTGTGTGCTACCTATTCTCCGTGGACTTTAATTGTAGTTGGAAGGCCAAAGGGATTGGTAATTTGGTCGTGAGTCTCCATTTTGTGTACTGGACCAGAGACTGAGTGACTGATTCTTTATTTCCTCGCCTGCCTGTGTGAAACCCGCTGTAATTTAATATATTCAGCCTCACGCTCCTCAGGTTTTGGCCATGTCTCTCTAACCCACTCAGAGGGCTCACGAAGGTGAAGGTTCATTGTGTGTGTGTGTGTGTGTGTGTGTGTGTGTGTGTGTGTGTGTGTGTGTGTGGATGGGAAAAGACCTGCTCTTTCCATTACATAGATGCCAGGCACACCGGTTTGAGTGTGTGAAGAACTGTAATGCTGCTGGGTTGTTCACGCTCAACAGTTTCCCATGTGTATCAAGAACAGTCACCCCAAAGGACATCCAGCCAACTTGACACTGTCGGAAGCATTGGAGTCAAGATGGGCCAGCATCCCTGTGGAACGCTTTCGACACCTTGTAGGGTTCCTAATGTTTGGTATACTATTTTTGTTGTTTATGTATCTCAGTTGAATGGACTGACTGTATGTCTCTCTGGATAAGACTGTCTGCAAAATGACCAAACAGTAAACGTATACAAGAAAATAAACATGCCTAAATAAACTGCAAAGCAGACTGGGTATTATTGGCCTTATTTCAGGGCGGAGCTCATTATTATAATCTTCAGCATTCTTTGCAATTGTTCATTTTACATATACAGTACCAGTCAAAAGTTTGGGCACACTAATCATTCCAGGGTTTTTCTTTATTTGTACTATTTTATACATTGTAGAATAATAGTGGAGACATCAAAACTATGAAATAACACATATGGAATCATGTAGTAACCAAAAAATTTTTGTTAAACAAATCTAAATATATGTTGAGTCAATTCATCAATCAATCAGTCAAATGTATTTATAAAGCCCTTTTTACATCAGCCGATGTCACAAAGTGCTATACAGAAACCCAGTCTAAAACCTCAAACAGTAAGCAATGCAGATGTAGAAACACGGTGGCTAGGAAATACTCCTTATAAAGGCAGGAACCTAGGAAGAAACCTAGAGAGGAACCAGGCTCTGAGGGGTGGCCAGTCCTCTTCTGACTGTGCCAGGTGGAGATTATTACAGTACATGGCCAAGATGTTCAAACATTCATAGATGACCAGCAGGCTCAAATAATAATAACAATAACAGTGGTTGTAGAGGGTGCAACAGGTCAGCACCTCAGGAGTAAATGTCAGTTGGCTTTTCATAGCCGAGCGTTCAGAGTTAGAGACAGCAGGTATGGTAGAGAGAGAGTTGAAAACAGCAGGTCCAGGACAAGGTAGCACATCCGGTGAGCAGGTCACGGTTCCATAGCCTCAGGCAAAACAGTTGAAACTGGAGCAGCAGCAAGACCAGGTGGACTGGGGACAGCCAGGTAGTCCTGAGGCATGGCCCCAGGGGCTTAATCAGTTGTGTTGTGACAAGGCAGAGGTGGTATACAGAAGATAGCCCTATTTGGTAAAAGACCAAGTCCATATTATGGACAGCTCAAATAAGCAAAGAGTAAAGATAGTCCATCATTGCCCTAAGACATGAATGTCTTAGGGCAATGTCAGTCAATACGGAAAAACCATTAAGGTCAGTCAATAGTTTCCTCTGCTGCCGATGATACGTTCATTAGAGTTACCAGCCTCAGAAATTGTAGCCCAAATAAATGCTTCACAGAGTTCAAGTAACAAACACATTAACTGTTCAAATCAAATCAAACTTTATTTGTCACATGCGCCGGATACAACAAGGCTTGAAATGCTTACTAACAAGCTCTTAACCAGCAGTGAAGTTCAACAAGAGTTAAGAAAATATTTACCAAATAAACGAGAGTAAAAAATGATAAAAAGTAACACAATAAAATAACCTTAACGAGACTATATACAGAGGGTACCGGTACCAAGTCAGTGTTCGGGGCTACAGGTTGGTTGAGGTAATTTGTACATGTAGGTAGAGGTGAAGTGACTAGGCATATATAATAAACAGCGAGTAGCAGCAGTGTACAAAACAAATGGAGGGGAAGGGGTTGTCAATGTAAATAGTCCGGTGGGCATTTGATCAATTGTACAGCAGTCTTGTGTTTTGGGGGTAGAAGCTGTTAAGGAGCATTTTGGTCCTAAACTTGGAGCTCCGGAACCATATGCTGTGCAGTACCATATGCTGTGCGGTACCATGTGCTGTGCGGTACCATATGCTGTGCGGTAGCAGAGGAAACAGTCTATGACTTGGGTGACTGGAGTCACTGACACAGTTTTGGACTTTCCTCTGTATCTGGTGTGGCCACTAGCTGCATTAAGTTCTGCAGTGCATCTCCTCCTCATGGACTGCACCAGATTTGACAGTTCTTGCTGTGAGATGTTACCCCACACTTCCACCAAGGCAACTGCAAGTTCCCAGACATTTCTGGGGGGAATGGCCCTAGCCCTCACCCTCCGATCCAACAGGTCCCAGACGTGCTCAATGGGATTGAGAGCCGGGCTCTTCGCTGGCCATGGCAGAATACTGACATTCCTGTCTTGCAAGAAATCACCCACAGAACGAGCCGTATGGCTGGTGGCATTGTCATGCTGGAGAGATGAGCCTGCAGGAAGGGTACCACATGAGGGAGGAGGATGTCTTCCCTGTCACGTACAGCGCTGAGATTGCCTGCAATGACAACAAGCTCAGTCCAATGATGCTGTGACACACCGCCCAAGACCATGACAGACCCTCCACCTCCAAAACGATCCCGCTCCAGAGTACAGGCCTCGGTGTAACGCTCATTCCCTCGACAACAAACGTGAATCCGACCGTCACCCCTGGTGAGACAAACCGCAACTCGTCAATGAATAGCACTATTTGCCAGTCCTGTCTGGTCCAGCGACGGTGGGTTTGTGCCCATAGGCGACGTTGTTGCTGGTGATGTCTGGTGAGGACCTGCCTTACTACACGCCTAAGAGCCCTCAGTCCAGCCTCTCTCAGCCTATTGTGGACAGTCTGAGCACTGATGGAGGGATTGTGTGTTCCTGGTGTAACTTGGGCAGTTGTTGTTGCCATCCTGTACCTGTCCCGAGGTGTGATGTTCGGATGTGCCGATCCTGTGCAGGTGTTGTTACACGTGGTCTGCCACTGCGAGGACGATCAGCTGTCCGTCCTGTCTCCCTGTAGCGCTGTCTTAGGCGTCTTACAGTACGGACATTGCAATTTATTGCCCTGGCCACATCTGCAGTCCTCATGCCTCCTTGCAACATGCCTAAGGCATGTTCACACAGATGAGCAGGGACCCTGGGCATCTTTCTTTTGGTGTTTTTCAGTCAGTAGAAATGCCTCTCTAGTGTCCTAAGTTTTCATAACTGTAACCTTAATTGTGTACCGTCTGTATTCTGTTAGTGTCTTAACAACCGTTTCACAGGTGCATGTTCATTAATGTTTTATGGTTCATTGAACAAGCATGGTAAACAATGTATAAACCCTTTACAATGAGGATCTGTGAAGTTATTTGCATTTTTATGAATTATCTTTGAAAGACAGGGTCCTGAAAAAGGAACTTTACTTTTTTTGCTGAGTTTAGGTCCGGGATGGCAGGAAGCTTGGGCCCAGTACATTGGGCCGTATGCACTTCCCTCTGTAGTGCCTTACGGTCAGATGCCGAGCAGTTCCCATACCAGGCACTGATGCAACCGGTCAGAATGCTCTCCATGGTGCAGCTGTAGAACTTTTTGAGGATCTGGGGATCCATGCCAAATCTTTTCAGTCTCCTGAGTGGGAATGGGTTTTGTCGTAACCCTCTTCACGACTGTCTTGGTGTGTTTGGACCATGATAGTTCATTGGTGATGTGGACACCAAGGAACTTGAAACTCTCAACCCTCTCCACTAAAGCTGCGTCAACATTAATGGGGGCCTGTTCTCGCCCTCCTCTCCCTGTCATCCACGATCAGCTCCTTTGTCTTGCTGACGTTGAGGGAGAGGTTGTTGTCCTGTCACCACACTGGCAGTTCTCTGACCTCCTTCCTATAGTCTCATCGTTGTCGGTGATCAGGCCTACCACTGTTGTTTCGTCAGCAAACGTAATAATGGTGTTGAGATCGTCTTTGGCCACGTGGGTGAACAGGGAGTACAGGAGGGGACTAAATACACACCCCTGAGGGGCCCCGGTGTTGAGGATCAGCGTGGCAGACTTATTGTTGCCTACCCTTACTACTTGTCGGAGGCCCGTCAGGAAGTCCAGGATCCAGTTGCAAATGGGGGTGTTTAGTCCCAGGGTCCTTAGCTTAGTGATGAGCCTCGTGGGCACTATGGTGTTTAATGCTGAGTGGTAGTCAATGAACAACATTCTCAAATAGCTGATCATTTTGTCCAGGTGGGAAAGGGCAGTGTGGTGTACGATTGAGATCCATCTGTGGATCTGTTGGGGTGGTATGCGAATTGGGTCTAGTGTGTCCGGGAGGATGCTGTTGATGTAAGCCATGACCAGCCTTTCAAAGCACTTCGATTCGAGCATAAAAGGCATTTAGCTCATCTGGTAGGCTCGCGTCACTGGGCAGCTCGCGTCTGGGTTTCCCTTTGTAGTCTAATAGTTTTCAAGCCCTACCAGATCCGACTAGCGTCAGAGCCGGTGTAGTAGGATTCAATCTTAATCCTGTATTGACACTTTTCTTGTTTGATGATTCGTCTGAGGGCATAGCGGTTTTTCTTAAAAACTTCCGTATTAGTGTCCCGCTTCTTGAAAGTGGCAGCTCTAGCCTTTAGCTCGATGCGGATGTTGCCTGCAATCCACGGCTTCTGGTTGGGATATGTACGTACGGTCACTGTGGGGATGACGTCGTTGATGCACTTATTGATGAATAAACTTGATGAATAAACTTCAGTTAGTGCTAAACACGACACACATGTGTTATTTCATAGTTTTGATGTCTTCTCTATTATTCCACAAAGTAGAAAACAGTACAAATAAATAAAAACCATTGAATGTGTAGGTGTGTCCAAATGTTTGACTGGTACTGTACATTTATATTTAGTTCACTTAGCAGACGCTCTTATCACACAATAGTGCCATCTGACTGCTGATTCCAATGCAGGATGGAAAGGGAGCCACAACATTTGAACTGCTATATAAATGTTATATAATTATTTTGGGGGAATTTTTAATATACAAATTACAGCTCTCTAAAGTATCGTGTTACTAAACACTTTGGAGGGTAGTTCAGCCTAATGTAATTCAAATAACAAAATACTCCGAAGTATTTGAAATACATATTTCAAATACGTTACAGAAATACTGCCAATATGCATGTGTGTGTGTGTGTGTGTGTGAATGAAAGAATGACAGAGGTAGGGATTCTACTTGAGTTGTGAATGGTGAATGAAGCCTGGAGCCTCTAGCTCTGCCTGAATGTCTATGGATGATCCCCAGTGAGGTTAGGACTATGCCTATGGCTCATGCTATACAGAACATGTGTGACTGGTTCATTGTATAAATGATAAGAGGCCGTCTGTGCTCTTTTAAGGTCCTTTCTACTGAAGAGTTTCTGTTCCAGGTGCGTAGGACTCATTCATTGTATAGACACATTATTCGTGTCTAATTGGGGTAATATTATGTCCGTGTATTGACATGCATAGGCAGAGTAAAGTGGATGTTTACAGGAAATCCTTATTGAACAATGCATGCTTCTAGACAGGCAGGATGTGAGTGATGATTACTTGCATCAAAAATCTTGGTCAAACGGGACAAGGACATTTTGCCCACAAAACTGAAAATACATCTTGTCCCCCACTCACGCAGGCAGTTAGATGACAACCCAACACAGCGCATAGCCTCCATCCACCACGCTGCAGATTGGCCACTTCCACTTAAGGCATGGTATTACAGCTGAGCACTGGGGAGTCTGGTTAATGGGATGATCCATCACTAACAGTCACATACCGGTACATCAGTAACAGACAATGGCAAGGTCTTAGTCAAAGAGTCACAGCTATGTGGAGACTGGAACCAGCCATCGAAAATCACTGGGGGCTGTGCCCCAAATGGCACCCTATTCCCTACATTGTGCACTACTTTTGACCAGAGCCCTGTGGGTGCCATTTGAGACACAGGCTGGGAAGTCTCAACGGGGTATGGGACTGTGGAGATGCCCATGATTAAATGCACTGTATTCCCTCTACCAGCACCAGCAGCAGGCCCTCACAGGCCTGTCACAGTCCATGACTATCAGCTCTCTCTCCAGCATGGTGATGGTCCCCATCCCCCCAGCCACCTCAGCTTGTCCAATCTCCCACACACAGCAGATAGAGACACGAATACATATGTGGGCAAGCAAGCACGCACGCACGCACGCACACACGCACGCACGCACACACACACACACACACACACACACACACACACACACACACACACACACACACACACACACACACACACACACACACACACACACACACACCACGGCAGCAGTGCCACTCAGAAGTGCAAGTAGGTGAGCGCGGAGCAGCGTCCTTCTGTCACCTGTCCACCTACAGTCAGGAAGGTTAGGATAGAGAAACACCTGGAGACTTCTACTGGTGACGGCAAACAGCCCACCTGTCACTACCTCCACACGAACCTGTCCTGGGTGGACACTAGTTTTTTATTTTTTATATAGCAGTAAAAAACTGTGAAACATATTGTAAATATCAACATATATGATACTGTACGTTGCAGCACATTCACGTAACCCTGCATGGTGATTTCTAACTGAGAAACGGTGTACAGTGTTCCTCCAATTAGGTTTCATTTACTTGACTCATTGAACATGAATGAAAAGCCAATAATAGGGATTTGAAAGTGGATAAAAAACGTACTCATCAACAGTTGCCATCCTGACTGCTTGATAAATAATCTACTATCTAATTGACCATAATATCCCAGACGAGCCGGGAGACAAAACAGTGGATCTCTTCTCCGCTGCATTGACAGTGTTCTCTCTTTGAGTACCATCAGTCCCACACACACATCCGTTTTAATAGGAGTTAATACACATACATTACAGAGAGGCGGACAGGAGACATCATTAATGAATGAAGGCGGTCCTCTTTCTTTGATATTTACTCACTGTCTCCAGTGCATCTGCTCTCTGAACTAATAAAGGTCGACACCCAACTGGTCACCGACTTCTACGCCGACTGACTGAATGACAACTTGACAGCATGACAGCTTGAGTTACAGAGCGAGTAGAGCTCTTCAGTTGCCCATGCATAATGGATTTTTACTTTGTGGTGGAGGCAAACCAACACACAGCCCCTGTTCCAGAGTAGCTGACAGACAGGCAGCACAGGAGAAGGCCTCAGCTGAGGTGTTTTGGCAGGTAGCTAGGTTGTTGTTTGACATTCTAACACTGGGAAATATAATAGCGGAGGTTGATAGCGTGTGTCTGACGCAGATAAGTTAGTCTAATCATAACTGTCAGAATTTGAAGACTTGTACATGGGATATTGTTTTGAAGTTATTCCGCATGTAAGGGGAATGACTTGAAGGCATCTGCTTTTTTTGATACCTTGTGCATGACACGGGTAGGGTAATCAAAACTGTCAGATCGTATGAAGACTTGTAAATGTGATAATGCCAGTGGAAATGAGTAATGGCAGGAGAAAAGGTAATCCATGCAACAGATACCTGAAACCCTGAGGACAAATCCAAAATGTAGTACAGCTTTAAATATGCATCTTAACATCAAGTCTGCAAGCAACAGTTAGTGTTCACTAATGATTGCTACTCTTGAGGATAGGTACACTATATATACAAAAGTGTGTGGACACCCCTTCAAAATGCCATGCGTCTGTTCGAGTGGTGTAAAGCTTGTCGCCATTGGACTCTGGAGCAGTGGAAACACGTTCTCTGAATTGCTGAATCACGCTTCGCAATCTTGCAGTCTGATGGACGTATCTGGGTTTGGCGGATGCCAGGAGAACGCTACCTGCCCTAATGCATACCCCTGCCAACTGTAAAGTTTGGGTGAGGAGGAATAACCATCTGGGTCTGTTTTTCATGGTTCGGACTAGGCCCCTTTAGTTCCAGTGAAGGGAAATCTTAATACTACAGCATACAATGACATTCTAGACGATTATGTGCTTTTAACTTTTTGCCAGTTTGGGGAAGGCCCTTTCCTGTTTCAGCATGACAGTGAGGTCCATACTGAAATGGTTTATCGAGATCGGTGTGGAAGAACTTGACTGGCCCGCACAGAGCCCTGACCTCAACCCCATCGAACACATTTTGAATTGGAATGCTGATTGCGAGCCAACCCTAATCTCCCAACATCAGTACCCAACCTCACTAATGCTCTTGTGGCCAAATGGAAGCAAGTCCCCGCAGCAATGTTCCAACATCTAGTGGAAAGCCTTCCCAGAAGAGTGGAGGCTGTTATAGCAGCAAAGGGCGACCAACTCCATATCAATGCTCATGATTTTGGAATGAGATGTTGGACGAGCAGGTGTCTACATACTTTTGGTCATGTAGTGTTTATAGGTCCAAGGTCATCCAACCACACATCTTAAAACAAGAGAGCAAGGCTTGTATTCAGTCTTAGAGTAGTAGTGCTGATAGGATCAGCTTTGCCTTGTAAATTATAATAATACAACTATTAAGAAGAGGGGGGGGGGGGGGGGTCCTGCTCTTAGATCTGCAAACTTACTCTGAGAAACTTTTTGAATACAGATCCTGAGGCTCATCAAAACTAAGGGCCAGACTAGATAAACGCTTAACTTCAATCATGTTCCTAGCTTAGTCCATGTAAACGTTAATAGAAGCCAACAGACAGTACAGTCTACTTTCCCTCTTTCCCTCATTAGCTCCGTCTCTCCCTCTCCCTCTCTCCATATTGACAAAGCCTTGTTGTGTTCGGCTGTGTAGCAGGCAATGACAGGGCACTTTTGAAGAAACAGTGACAGTTTAAGCCATGCATCATTAGCTAAGAGTTGAGGAGAGACTGACTGCGCCACTTCTTCTTTTTTATAAGAAACATTCATGTGTTGAAAATCCCACATTGTTTACATAGTCAACATACACACAGCTCTGACACACACACTCACCCCACCAGACATGTCACCAGGGGTCTTTTCACAGTCCACAAATCCAGAACAAAATCAACAAAGTGTACAGTATTACATAGAGCCATTATTGCATTGAACTCCCTTCCATCTCATATTGCTCAAATAAACAGCAAACCTGGTTTCAAAAAACAGATGAAGCAACACCTCCAGGCACAATGCCTCTCCCCTATTTGAACTTGATAGTTTGTGTGTATCTATTAATATGTTAATATTAATATATGCTACGTGTGCCTTTAAAATGTTTTTATGTAGTTCTGTCCTTGAGCTATTCTTGTCTGTTAATGTTCTGTATTATGTTCTGTCATGTCTCATGTGTTGTGTGGAACACCAGGAAGAGTAGCTGCTGCTTTTGCAACAGCTAATGGGGATCCTAACAAAATACCAAAATACCAAAGTTATTTCCCTTCAGTGGGGAACAAAAACTCTGTTGTCGTTGTCGGTGATGACGGCATCAGTAGCCGCTGCTGCTGCTGTTTCAACAGCTCGAGTACAACACTCACACACATAAACACACGTACTGTACGTACCTACACCACTTTTCATCGGAATGGGAGCATCGTTGCCTCCAAGCACCTCGGGTCATGCAGTTTGAGGCGTGAGCAGCGGAAATCTTTTTGTTGGAATCAGCAGCCGGCATGCAAGCAGGCAGGGGCTGAGATGTGTTACCCCAAACAGCATAGAGAGATTAAGAATTGATATCCCGCTCTCTCTCGGCTATCACAGATAATACACACAGGTGTAAAATGACACAGCGTTTCCCATGGAAGATGCCAGGTTATTTTCCTATCCTGATGCATCGTATATCTGAGGCCTGGAGTTTATTTTCTATTTTCCAGGAAACTTATACCACAGACAGACCATGCATGCATCCCAAATAACACCATATTCCCTATAAAGCACACTTCTTTGGACCAGAGCTCACAGGGCTCTGGTCCAAAGTTGTGCACTCCATAGGCAATAAGGTGCTATTTGGGACACGCATATTCCTGAATCACTTTCAGGGATTCTTGTATTTATCCTGCTTCCAGAGGTTGGTCTCGCATGACTGAGCATGGCTCAGCACAGAGGGGAGAAGAGCAGCAGACAGAATCCATAAAGCCAACCCTGAGGACCAGGCCTGTCAATTTGTGTTTTTCTTAGAATACAAATGTCTGTCCTGATCCTGTCTTCTACAGTCAAAGGGCTGAGTGCTGGGCTGTGGGTCTCGGCTCTCTATGACAGGTACAGGGCTGGGCTGTGGGTAGATCAGACAGGATCAGGCCTCAGCTCTAAGATATGAGGAGGAAGGCTGGGCTGGGGGTCCAGGAGGTCTAGAGGGGCAGTGGGGATCTGATCAGGGCCATGCTAGGACACGAGGACAGAAAGAGGGTTGCTTTGTCTGGTGGGACTTTATCAGCATTGGCTTGTGTTGTGTGGGATCTCCTGGAGCTCAAGCCTGGAACTTGAACATTCATCCACAGCAATGCATGGTATCTAAAAAGCAGCACGGTAGCCAGTGTTCCACCAAAACTGTTGGTGGCTCTGGTACACTTTGGTAGACCAGTGGCTTCAGGTTCTCAGGGTCAATGACATGGTAGCGCCGCTGATGTGCTACACTGTGTGACGACCCTCCCACTCTGTCTGCCGTATTCTGTCTTTGTTCTTGTTTCCTTATTAGGATGCCGGTGGGCGGAGTTGGGAGGGTCGTCAGCTTCATGGGAAACACCTGGGCCAGGTGTCTCCCAGGATAAATAGACCTCTTCCACATTCATGGTAGAGACTCTCTCCATGCAGACACCTTTGTAGATTGTGTTGTGGTTCTTGGTGGCCTTTTGTTTGTTTGTTTGCTTTGGCACCTTTCAACACCCTGCATTATCACATTCATAAATGCAAAACACTCACACTACTGATTACTGATTACACACACCATTGTATATTTTCCTTAGTTGCTTTAGTTAATAAATATATATTTTGTTACTCCTTATCTCCACGTTGTCTCCCTTTGTTACGGGCTTTGAGCCGGTTCGTGACACTGACGTCCTACATTCTTAGATGAGCTGCTGCATCGGCAGTGTGAAACATTTGATCCCAATAGAGCTCCACTTTCAGGGTTTTGCCGTTAACAGCAGCAGAACACTAACTAGCTAATAATGTTGGCCCACAAACAATCACTGTAATTAACACTAAGCACCGATGAAGTCCTTGACGTTTCCTAAATAAGTCTATTTAACACTCACACGTTGCTAGAATTTCGATATCACAAAGATAATCTTTAAAAGGACATCGTTCACATGCAGGAAAGAAGTCTTTATTTCTATATAGTATCTGAACGTTTCAAAAAAAAAAAAACACGTACCTTTGCCAAATCGTTATCTTGTAACTGTTAGGTTCTATCGGCGCTAAGCATACTGTAGCTCTGAGATAATGAGCATCAATGTTTGTACATCCCAAATATGTTTTATAGTGACTTCTTATTTCATAACCTATTAAAGGTCCTCACCTTTTAGATATCTACAGTGCGAAAGTATCAAAATCCTGAGACATTTGTCAATCCGTTTTTTTTTTTTTAGGGGGGTGCAATCACAGATATAACCTTATGGTTCTGACATGTTAATCTGGGTCGATCCATACAGTTCGATCTGACACTTCTGAATTAGACGTAAATGATAAAACAACACTATTTCACCAACACATCCTCAAATACATTAACAAATTAATTATGATCATCAGACAAATGACTTTCATCACTGAACAACGATATTGACAACATCATTTCCTCTGAGATTTCTGACTGTGTTGATTTTTTGCTTGTGTGCCATTATTTCTGGCTAGACTAGCCTAGACCATACTTAGAGGGAGATGGCAAAGACTTGTTCTGATTGGACTGTCTCTATTTGTTCAGGCTTGTGATTAGATTGCAGACAGAACCTTATAGCGCCAAGTTTAAATGGATTTACTGTAGTTTTTCGTTTGTTTTCACCTAAAGTACGTTTTTTTTAAACTTCACAGATATAATATCAATTATAGGAACCATCTAAAGATCAATCCCAAGGTCTCGAAATTGAAGACATTGAGCTCTATTTCAAAATGAAAAAAAAAATCAAGAATAACCACTGTTCATTTGCGCTTCACATGGAGCACAGTGCAGCAGATCGGCTACAGTAACATAAACTAACGAAAATGCTATTGTATTCCTTGAAATACATTTGTTTTCATATTCTAATGTTACCAAAGACCGTCATAAACACAACCAAATTAGGATATATTCAATGTATTGATTAGACTGTAAGAATGTTGCAGTCAAAGTGCCCTCTCATTGGCATAATAAGGGGGTGGGGGGTGGGGGGAGGGCAGTTTAAGTGTTAAACTCTGATTTAAAACACTACCTCCCATTCCACCACCCCCACTAGCTTTCACATTCATACTTCCCTTCCAACCGGTGCTAAAAACCCATATGGGAATCGTTTCAAGATCCCAGAGAAATATATTCATTACCATGCAAATTGGTTTGGGAATCGTTGACTAAAAGCATTCGCCATACTTCATTTCAAAGTCTGTAAATGCAATTAATGGGGCCTCATTCACAGGAAAGCGGAATTCGCCGCCAGATAATTGACATTGTCGCCATCCCATTAAAGAAGTTCCCCCTCCTGATCAAGTGGCAGTGCGCAGCGATTCTTAGGAAAGCCTTTCCCTCATGTTTTCTTGACACGGGCCTCATAATCGGATAATAAAAGTTATTTCCTCTGCTGTGAATAGAGCGAGACTCACAACAAAACGGCCAGCAAAGTTTTCCCCCATCATTTCTGAGTCCCCACGTTCAATTACCATCACGAGAACAATCTGTGCAAATACCTGAAACGCAGTCGCAGCCTGCTGCTGATGACAACCGCTATACCTCCGCTTAAGATCCTACTTAGCAGGGATACGTTGCAGGAAATAATAAAGGGAGTAAAGAGAGAGAGGGAGGGAGGGAGGGGGAGGCAGGGAGTGAGTGAGAGAGAGGGACCGAAATAAATGAACAACTAAAGGACTTTGGGAGAGAAACAAGTAGAGGAGAAACAGAGTGAGAAAGAGAAATTGGCAACTGAAGGACTCTTGAGACTCAGCCAAGCCCCATTAACAAACAAATACCGAGACACAAGGTTTTGAGCGAGGCAAGGGCGCCTATTGTTTTCAAATAAGCAGAGTCCAAATTGGGCACTGTGAATTACACCGTTAGAGTGCTCGGAATAACAAGAAGCACTAGGCTATTTCGCTCTCTCTCTCAAAGTAAAATGTCAGGGAAAAGCATTGCTATGGTGATAAAGGGGACTGTCATCCTGGGTTATTTAAGCAAAGCCAGCCAACTCCGACACTCCATGGGGTCATGAGCAGGTTATCTTCACCGTGACGGAGGCGTATTCAATAGGCCTTTGACGACTGCAGAAAGTAAGTTGGAGCAATGAGATACGTAGCCTACACAATGTCAGTCACTGAAGGTGTATGCAGCTACTGTAGTCAACTAGGCCTATTCCTCAAAAAGAATGGAGGGCCAGGGCAGCGAGTCCCCACAATATTTAAACTCGGTCTCCATTGAACATGCCAAACAAACAAAAGGCATTTTAATTCATTATATGAAGAGTGACTTGGTCCTCCTTTCTTTTTGATGACCACTTTACCCCTTTTACCAAAGAGCACCTCCTGTCTACCAACATCCACTATTGTGTACCTTAGCAGCGCTTCCCTTCCTCATTTCCTCATTCCTTATTTTCTCCAAGTTAGGTCTATTCCTTTTTTTGTAACAGAGTGAATATTTTGTTATGATCAAATGAATAAAACAACATTTATTTGAAACATTATCATGGGTGGCACTCACATTGCCTGGAATGAATAGTACTGTTTGTGTCAATTCAAAGATAACAGTTAGATGCTGTATTCATTCACCTACATTGTGTGACTCACCCTTAGTGGCTGTGTAGATGTCCCAATATAACTCCCTCAAACTCATTTAAAATTAACATTGCCTGATGGTGTACATCCAGCCAATCCCTCTGAGAATATTTCATCTTTGAGCCAGCTGTGTATTCTATTCTCACATGACAGAGGAGAGGATTGTGGATCAGGAACAAGGTAATTAAACAACAAATTGGCCAGTGTTAGCTAGTGTTGATTTTTCAATGTAAATTTTCTAATCTTGATTTAGGAGTTAAATTAACTCTATAAGGGTTAAATGAACACTCAGTTGTGTAAAATAACCCCAGTGTTGTTGTAAATAACCAGTGTTGAACCAAAAACTTTGCCCCAACCTGTCAATAATCAACTGACTGGCTTTCTTGATGTCTGTAGTATTCTCTCTGCTATGCAATCTGGTTTCCGCTCAGTTTATTGACCTGTCACTTCAACCTTTATGGTCCTAAATGATATCACCACTGCCTTTGATTCCAAGCAATGTTATGCTATTGTTATTGATAGGTAGACCATTCCGTTCTTGTGGGTCAGCTAAGGAGTATTGGTGTCTCTTGAGGAGTCTTTGGCCTGGTTTTCTAACTACCTCAAAGAGTGAAATGAGTAAAGTCAAAACATCTGCTGTCTCAGACATTGCTTGTCACCAAGGAAGTACCCCAAGACTGGACCCTAGTCCTCACACTCTTCTCAATTTACATCAACAACACAGCTCAGGCAGTGGGAAGCACTCTCATCCATTTTTAATGCAGATGATACAGTGTTATTCTCAGCTGGCCTCTCGCTGGATTTTGTGTAAAATGCTCTACAACAAGGCTTTCTTAGTGTCCAACCACCGGTGTAATTACTACC
Source organism: Oncorhynchus clarkii lewisi (assembly GCF_045791955.1). NCBI lineage: Eukaryota > Metazoa > Chordata > Actinopteri > Salmoniformes > Salmonidae > Oncorhynchus > Oncorhynchus clarkii. The sequence goes on along the minus strand of NC_092179.1, from coordinate 7,187,636 downwards.
TCTGAGGGTTTAGTGCTTGAGGTAGTCACCTTATACAAGCACATCGGAGTACGGCTAGACGATACACTGTCCTTCTCTCAGCACATATCCAAGCTGCAGGCTAAGGTTAAATCTAGGCTCAGTTTCCTCTATCATAATCACTCCTCTTTCACCCCAGCTCCCAGACTAACCAGATGGATGATTCAGATGATGATTCAGATGATCATCCTACCTATGATTGATTATGGAGACATAATTATTATCGATCGGCAGGTAAGGGTGCTCTTGAGCAGCTAGATGTTCTTTACCATTCGGCCTTCAGATTTGCCACCAATGCTTCTTATAGGACACATCACTGCACTCTATACTCCTCTGTAAACTGGTCATCTCTGTATACCCGTCACAAGACCCAATGGTTGATGCTTATTTATAAAACCCTCCTAGGCCTCACTCCCCCCTATCTGAGATACCTACTGCAGCCCTCATCCTCCACATAAAACACACGTTTTGCCAGTCACATTCTGTTAATAACTTCTTATGGCTGTGGGCAGTATTGAGTAGCTTGGATGAATAAAGTGCGCAGAGTTGCCCAGAGTAAACTGCATGCTACTCAGTCCCAGTTGCTAATATATGTATATTATTAGTATTATATTTGGATAGAAAACACTCTGAAGTTTCTAAAACTGTTTGAATGATGTATGTGAGTATAACAGAACTCATATGGCAGGCAGAAACCTGAGAAAAAATCCAACCAGGAAGTGGGAAATCTGAGGTTGGTCGTTTTTCAACTCATTCCCTATTGAAGATACAGTGGGATATTGGTGATGTTGCACTTCCTATGGCTTCCACTAGATGTCAACAGTCTTTAGAAACATGGTTGAAGCTTATACTGTAAAGGAGGGGCTCATAAGGGCTCTTTGAGTCAGTGGTCTGGCAGTGCCACAAGCTCGTGACGCTCGTTCACGTGAGAGGTAGCTCGCATTTCATTGCATTTCTAAAGAAAAAGGAATTCTCACGGTTGGAACATTATTGAAGATTTATGTCATAAACATCCTAAAGATTGATTGACATGTTTCTACAGACTATAACGGAACGTTTGGACTTTTCGTCTGGACCTAGTGCTGGCGCCTCATGAAGATGGATTGCTGGGCTGAACGCCCTAACAACATTTGGACATAAATTATGAACTTAATAGAACAAATCAAAAATGTATTGTGGAACTGGGATTCCTGGGGGTGCATTCTGATGAAGATCATCAAAGGTTAGTGAATATTTATAATGCTATTTCTGACTAATGTTGACTCCACAACATGGCAGAGATTTCTTTGGCTTGTTTGGTCTCTGAGCGCCGTACTCAGATTATTGCATGGTGTGCTTTTTCCGTAAAGTTTAAAAAAAAATCTGACACAGTGGTTGCATTAAGGAGAAGTCTATCTTTCATTCTGTGAATAACACTTGTATATTTTATCAATGTTTATTATGAGTATTCTGGAAATGTATGTGGCTCTCTGCAAAATCACCAGATGTTTTTGGAACTACTGAACATAACGCGCCAATGTATACTGAGATTTTTTAAATGTAAATATCAACTTTATCGAAAAAAACATACATGTATTGTGTAACATGAAGTCCTATGAGTGTCATCTGATGAAGATCATCAAAGGTTAGTGATTCATTGTATCTCTATTTCTGATTTTTGTGACTCCTCTCTTTGGCTGTGTTTTTCTGTGACTTGGCTCTGACCTAACAAAATCGTTTGTGGTGCTTTCGCTGTAAAGCCTATTTGAAATCGGACACTTTGGTGGGATTAACAAGAAGTGTATCTTTAAAATGGTGTGAAATACTTCTATGTTTGAGGAATTTTAATTATGGGATTTCTGTTGTTTTGAATTTGGTACTCAGCACTTTCACTGGCTGTTGTCATATCGATCCCGTTAGCGGGATCTCAGCCCTAAGAATTTTTAAAAGTCTCCAAAGCACACACATCCCTGGGTCGCTCCTCTTTTCAGTTCACTGCAGCTAGCGAATGGAACGAGCTGCAAAAAACACTCAAAATGGACAGTTTTATCTCCACCTCTACACTCAAAGACTCAATCATGAACACTCTTACTGACACTTGTGGCTGTTTCCTGTGATGTATTGTTGTTTCTACCTCTTTGCCCTTCGTGTTGTTGTCTGTGCCTAACATGTTTGTACCATGTTTGTGCTGCTGCCATGTTGTGTTACTACCGTGTTGTTGTCATATTGTGTTGCTACCATCCTCTGTTGTCATGTGCTGCTGCCATGTTGTGTTGTTGTCTTATGTCTCCCTTTGTTGTGGTGTCTGTCTTGTCGTGATGTTTGTTTTGTCCTACATTTACATTTATTTATCCCAGCCCCCATCCCCACAGGAGGCCTTTTGCCTCTTAATAGGCCATCATTAGTAGGTGGCCTAGTGGTTAGAGTGTTGGGCCAGTAACTGAAAGATTGCTGGACTGAATCCCCAAGCTGACAAGATAAAAAAAATCTGTTTTTCTGCGCCAAAACAAGGCAGTTAACCCACTGTCATCGTAAGTAAGAATTAGTTAAATAAATAAAGGTAAAACATTTTTTATAAAATTTATTTTACAGCAAGTTCTGATTAATTAATCTTTTGCTACTTTAATATAAATAACATACATTTTTCTAAACTAATCCAAAGTATTATTTGGATTTATTGCACCCGTTACTGAAATAGTTGTTCCAGTTTAGTCTCATATTTTAGTCTTCCCAGCCCTGGCAGTCATTCTGAATGCAGGTTGCTGTCATGCCCTGATCTTATTCACCTGTCCTTGTGCTTGACTCCACCCTCCTCCAGGTGTCGCTCATCTTCCCCATTATCCCATGGGTACTTAAACCTGTGTTCTCTGTTTGTCTGTTGCCAGTTCGTCTTGTTTGTCAAGTCAACCAGCGTTTTGTCTCAGCTGCTGCTTTTTCCCAGACTCCCTTTTTCTCACTCTCCTGGTTTTGACCTTTGCCTGTCCTGACTCTGATCCCGCCTGCCTGACCACTCTGCCTACCCCTGACCCTGAGCCTGCCTGCCTTCCTGTGCCTTTGCCACTACTCTGAATGATCGACCCCTGCCTGCCTTGACCTGCCGTTTGCCTGCCCCTGTTTCTGCAATAAACATTGTTACTTTAACACAGTCTGCATTTGGGTCTTACCTGAAAGGTGATAGTTGCAGGTGAATAAAAAAAACAAATGTTGGATATCCCCACTGGCTAGATTCCAATAGGAATTACACTTCACTTTGCAAGCCAGCATAATGTGACTTTCAGGCCTGATGTGGCCTGTAAACCATGAGTTGATAATATATTACATTGGGATCTCGCTTGGTGAAGGCCCCAGGACTGAAAATGAATTAATGCAATAACAATGTCTCTGTCACTAACAAATGCAGTCATAGATGGTAAATCTACAATTCACTCTAAAGGCAAGGCAACCTGGGAAATATGGAAATAAGGAGCACTGTGTTCATTTAAAACTGAAAAGTGTCGACCCGTATAGACACAGGAACACTATTAAATGCACACTCTCGCAATTGATTTAACACAGGATTATTTGTGTCACTGAGTTCTTTCCATTTGAACTCTGTAAGGACACAGTAAATGTATTGACCTCTTTAATATGGACCTTTCATGTCCCTAATTTCACTCCACGGGTGCAAATTATCACCAGGCGCAAAATCGCACCATCCAAATGTCTCGAATGCCATTATAATTTATAATCACAGTTATTACATTCCCTTGAGGATCCATTGTATGCATAGATAGATTTGCTGCTCTATTTCTGTTCATCACCATCCCTCTTGAAGAGGATCAGGATGTACAGAAGTACTTTGGTCATCAGGAGGACACATTTAGCCCATCTGTCTAGGCCAGGTATTCCCAAATTGGGGTATCCCCAGCGGTACGCCAAAGAAAAATGTGAATCACGTTTAAAGAAGATATATATGGTTTAAAGCTTTTACAACATCCAGAAGCGCGCTGGCTATCAAGGGGCAAAGTATTGACACACTTTTTTTTAATTGAGGGACTGTCACGACTCCCACCGAAGTCGGTCCCTCTCCTTGTTCGGGCGGCTTTCGGTGGTCGACGTCACCGGCCTTCTAGCCATCGTCGATCAACTTTTCATTTTCCATTTGTTTTGTCTTGGTTTTTTACACACCTGGTTTTAATTCCCCAATTACATGTTCATTATTTAACCCTCTGTTTTTCCCCATGGTTTTTATGCGTGATTGTTTTATGTATGTTCGATCCGTTATTGTGGGCTCAGTATTATGACATGTTATTGGAATATTTGAGTATAGTTACTTGTGTTACTCGTCTCTGCTGTCCTGCGCATGACTCCTCTGCACCAGCTACACACAGACCACTCTGGACGAGCTAAAAGTTTTCTTTCTTCCAAATGGACAATGACACGTCACAAAACCCTGACCTCAATCCTATCAAAAATTTGTGGGCAGAACTGAAAAAGCGTGTGCGAGCAAGGAGGCCTACAAACCTGATTCAGTTACACCAGCTCTGTCTGGAGGAATGGGCCAACATTCACCCAACTTATTGTGGGAAGCTTGTGGAAGGCTACCCAAAATGTTTGACCCAAGTTAAACAATTTAAAGGCAATTCTACCAAATACTAATTGAGTGTATGTAAACTTCTGACCCACTGGGAATGTGATGGAAGAAATAAAAGCTGAAATAAATCCTTCTCTCTACCATTATTCTGACATTTCACATTCTTAAAATAAAGTGGTGATCCTAACTGACCTAAAACAGGGCATTGTAACTAGGATTAAATGTTAGGAATTGTGAAAAACTGAGTTTAAATGTATTTGGTTAAGGTGTACAGTGAGGGAAAAAAGTATTTGATCCCCTGCTGATTTTGTACGTTTGCCCACTGACAAAGAAATTATCCGTTTATAATTTTAATGGTAGGTTTATTTGAACAGTTAGAGACAGGATAACAACAATAACAAAATCCAGAAAAATGCATGTCAAAAATGTTATAAATTGATTTGCATTTTAATGAGGGAAACAATTATTTGAACCCCTCTCAATCAGAAAGATTCCTGGCTCCCAGGTGTCTTTTATACAGGTAATGAGCTGAGATTAGGAGCACACTCTTAAAGGGAGTCCTCCTAATCTCAGTTTGTTACCTGTATAAAAGACACCTGTCCACAGAAGCAATCAATCAATCAGATTCCAAACTCTCCACCATGGCCAAGACCAAAGAGGCTGGAATGGGCTACAAGACCATCACCAAGCAGCTTGATGAGAAGGTGACAACAGTTGGTGCGATTATTTGCAAATGGAAGAAACACAAAAGAACTGTCAATCTCCCTCGGCCTGGGGCTCCATGCAAGATCTCACCTCGTGGAGTTGCAATGGTCATGAGAACGGTGAGGAATCAGCCCAGAACTACACGGGAGGATCTTGTCAATGATATCAAGGCAGCTGGGACCATAGTCACCAAGAAAACAATTGGTAACACACTAAGCCGTGAAGGACTGAAATCCTGCAGCGCACGCAAGGTCCCCCTGCTCAAGAAAGCACATATACATGCCCGTCTGAAGTTTGCCAATGAACATCTGAATGATTCAGAGGACAACTGGGTGAAAGTGTTGTGGTCAGATGAGACCAAAATGGAGCTCTTTGGCATCAACTCAACTCGCGTGTTTGGAGGAGGAGGAATGCTTCCTATGACCCCAAGAACACTATCCCCACCGTCAAACATGGAGGTGGAAACATTATGCTTTGGGGGTGTTTTTCTGCTAAGGGGACAGGACAACTTCACCACATCAAAGGGACGATGGACGGGGCCATGTACCATCAAATCTTGGGTGAGATCCTCCATCCCTCAGCCAAGGCATTGAAAATGGGTCGTGGATGGGTATTCCAGCATGACAATGACCCAAAACACACGGTCAAGGCAACAAAGGAGTGGCTCAAGAAGAAGCACATTAAGGTCCTGGAGTGGCCTAGCCAGTCTCCAGACCTTAATCACATAGAAAATCTGTGGAGGGAGCTGAAGGTTCGAGTTACCAAACGTCAGCATCGAAACCGTAATGACTTGGAGAAGATCTGCAAAGAGGAGTGGGACAAAATCCCTCCTGAGATGTGTGCAAACCTGGTGGCCAACTACAAGAAACGTCTGACGTCTGTGATCGCCAACAAGGGTTTTGCCACCAAGTACTAAGTCATGTTTTGCAGTGGGGTCAAATACTTATTTCCCTCATTAAAATGCAAATCAATTCCTAACATTTTTGACATGCGTTTTTCTGGATTTTTGTTCTTGTTATTCTGTCTCACTGTTCAAATAAACCTACTATTAAAATGATAGATGGATCATTTCTTTGTCAGTGGGCAAACGTACAAAATCAGCAGGGAATCAAATACTTTTTCCCCTCACTGTATGTAAACTTCCGACTTCAACTGTATGTGCCCTTTGGTTTCCATTGGGTGGTCGATTATTGTTACAATGTCTGTTGGTGCGTGTGAGTACCTGTGCTGTGTGTTTTGGCTTTCGTGCCTTTGTGGATTGCGCAGATGATTACAGGTCTCGTCCTGTGTGTTAATCATTGTGCGTGTGTTTTATTTATTCGAGCTACTCCTCACTCTTTTTTGTTTTGGATTTCTGCCCTGTGTTTTGTTACTCGTTTTCTTGGTCTTCTACCCCGTGTCTTTACATGACGTAATTTGAGATTAATAAAAAAAACTATTTCACATTCCTGCGCCTGTCTCCCGAATCGTTTATGCCGACTTGACACAGGCTGTGTGGAAAATGATTTAAGACTGAGACTCTCTCCAATACAACCCAACAAATGCAGAGTTAGGTGCATCGTTTAAAGCACACCCTTCTCATTAACCTGTGGTGAGTTATTCACAATTTTCGATGAACAAATAAGGTTTTATATGTAAGATGGTTAAATAAAGAGCAACATTATTGATTGTTATTATGTTATTATTTGTGCCCTGGTCCTATATGAGCTCTTTGTCACTTCCCACGAGCCGGGTTGTGACAAAAACACACATTATTTGGGGGATTTATTATTTTTTTTACTTAGTTTTTATTGAGGAACACAAAGAAAATACAAGTCAAGTAAAAGAAAAACAAAAAAAGATCAGTTACAGCGCACATCATCAGATTAGTTACATTGACATCATCTTTTAACATGACAATTTTCAAGGACAAAACCCACTTTTCACCAGTATTCCTGACGTCTCTCCTCTTTGTGTTCTTAAAGCAAAGGTCATATGCTCCATATGGTGTATTTCTTTAATAATATCTATCCATTGTGTCACGGTGGATAACCTTTTTATTGGCTGCCAGTAGGACCTTCAAGAGTGCTAGTGTGTAAGTTATCAGGTATTTCACCCATGCACAAAGAAATTAATGTTTGTTCTATGTCAAATCCCATTATTTTTCCAATGTTAGATCTTATTTCTCCCCAGTAAGTTTTGATTGCAGGGCAGGACTCAAAGATATGGGAGTGATCCACCCTTAATAGCCCGCATTCTCTCCAACAAGGCTGTAGGGAGCCAGTCTGTTTGGATTTCAGTTTAGGTGTTCTGAAGAAACGTATAATATTCTTCCAACAGAATTTTCTCCATGACCTTGAGTTGGTGGAGCTTTGTTGAGTCTCAAATATGTTCAACCATGTTTCAGTTATTTATTTCAATGTTAAAATCCTCCTTCCATTTCCGTTTAACATAGTTTGCAGATTGTTTCTTTGAGGTTTGAATACCCAAGAAAAGATTGGAAATAGTTTTTTTGATACTCCCCAAGTTGTAAGCGTTTTTGAGGTGCTAGAGTGTCAATCGCTTTTATCTCCCTTAAGAAATAGTGTCGGACTTCTAGGTTTATCCAAGCCGTGTTTTATACTAAGGTCCTGGGAGTTCTCTAGTTCCCCATTCCTTATGATTGTACTGAATGATGTGATGCCTTTCTGGGTCCACTGTTCAAATCTGCTCTCCTGAATTGCAGGGATGAAGCCGGGCCAATGAAGTATGCGGGCCAACTCAGCAGCTTGACCTCTCTGTCTAAATGATTTGGCTTAACTACCCTAAACCATGTCTCAAGAGAGAAAATAATAAACTGATTTTGTCTATTGTATATTTCTATTACCATGTCCTTATTTCCCCAAACTGACTATATGTGTATCTCTGTCAAAGTAGTCTCCATGTCTTTCCATTTGGATTTGGATACTGAATTGCAGCAGCAACACATCACAGGTCTGAATTGGGCTGACAGAAAATAATACTTTATGTTTGGTAAGGCCATACCACCGCTATTGGTTGGTCATTGTAATGTCGTACACATAATTCTTGGTCTCTTACCGTTCCAGGTAAACCTTGGTATCCGTTTATCCCATTCCCTAAACTGTTTAGGCGGGATTTCTATGGGCAGTGATTGGAACAAATACAGAGAACCTCGGCAGGATGTTCATTTTGATTGTTTCAATTCTACTACTAAGATCCGCAGGAAGTGAATTCCACCTGTCCAGGTCATCATATATTTTCTTGTTGTTGTGATCGTAATTCGTGTCATAAAGTTTGGGTGTATCTTTTGGTAAATTTACTCTAATATATTTAATGGATGAAGAGGTATACTGGAAGTTATAATTACTCTTCAGCTCTTCCTGTGAGGTATAATTATATACTAGGGCTTGGGTCTTGTGTACGCTTAAGCACATACAGTGCCTTGCGAAAGTATTCGGCCCCCTTGAACTTTGCGACCTTTTGCCACATTTCAGGCTTCAAACATAAAGATATAAAACTGTATTTTTTTGTGAAGAATCAACAACAAGTGGGACACAATCATGAAGTGGAACGACATTTATTGGATATTTCAAACTTTTTTAACAAATCAAAAACTGATAAATTGGGCGTGCAAAATTATTCAGCCCCTTTACTTTCAGTGCAGCAAACTCTCTCCAGAAGTTCAGTGAGGATCTCTGAATGATCCAATGTTGACCTAAATGACTAATGATGATAAATACAATCCACCTGTGTGTAATCAAGTCTCCGTATAAATGCACCTGCACTGTGATAGTCTCAGAGGTCCGTTAAAAGCGCAGAGAGCATCATGAAGGAACACACCAGGCAGGTCCGAGATACTGTTGTGAAGAAGTTTAAAGCCGGATTTGGATACAAAAAGATTTCCCAAGCTTTAAACATCCCAAGGAGCACTGTGCAAGCGATAATATTGAAATGGAAGGAGTATCAGACCACTGCAAATCTACCAAGACCTGGCCATCCCTCTAAACTTTCAGCTCATACAAGGAGAAGACTGATCAGAGATGCAGCCAAGAGGCCGATGATCACTCTGGATGAACTGCAGAGATCTACAGCTGAGGTGGGAGACTCTGTCCATAGGACAACAATCAGTCGTATATTGCACAAATCTGGCCTTTATGGAAGAGTGGCAAGAAGAAAGCCATTTCTTAAAGATATCCATAAAAAGTGTCGTTTAAAGTTTGCCACAAGCCACCTGGGAGACACACCAAACATGTGGAAGAAGGTGCTCTGGTCAGATGAAACCAAAATTGAACTTTTTGGCAACAATGCAAAACGTTATGTTTGGCGTAAAAGCAACACAGCTGAACACACCATCCCCACTGTAAAACATTGTGGTGGCAGCATCATGGTTTGGGCCTGCTTTTCTTCAGCAGGGACAGGGAAGATGGTTAAAATTGATGGGAAGATGGATGGAGCCAAATACAGGACCATTCTGGAAGAAAACCTGATGGAGTCTGCAAAAGACCTGAGACTGGGACGGAGATTTGTCTTCCAACAAGACAATGATCCAAAACATAAAGCAAAATCTACAATGGAATGGTTAAAAAATAAACATATCCAGGTGTTAGAATGGCCAAGTCAAAGTCCAGACCTGAATCCAATCGAGAATCTGTGGAAAGAACTGAAAACTGCTGTTCACAAATGCTCTCCATCCAACCTCACTGAGCTCGAGCTGTTTTGCAAGGAGGAATGGGAAAACATGTCAGTCTCTCGATGTGCAAAACTGATAGAGACATACCCCAAGCGACTTACAGCTGTAATTGCAGCAAAAGGTGGCGCTACAAAGTATTAACGTAAGGGGGCTGAATAATTTTTTCACGCCCAATTTTTCAGTTTTTGATTTGTTAAAAAAGTTTGAAATATCCAATAAATGTCGTTCCACTTCATGATTGTGTCCCACTTGTTGTTGATTCTTCACAAAAAAATACAGTTTTATATCTTTATGTTTGAAGCCTGAAATGTGGCAAAAGGTCGCAAAGTTCAAGGGGGCCGAATACTTTCGCAAGGCACTGTACCCTGACTATGTTCCAAATGTTTGTAAAACATCCATCAATCTAGGTACACTTGAGCCTGGGTCTTTAAGGAGTAACAGAACGTCATCAGCTTACATGCAAATCTTATGTTCACTGCCTCTTATTGTTATTCCCTCTAAAGATGGGTCTTGTCTTATTGCCTGTGCTAATGGCTCAATGTACAAGGAGAAGAGCGTGGGTGAAAGATTATAGCCTTGTCTTGCCCCTCACTCTAATTTTATCATTCGTGACAAATGTCCATGTATCTTTATTCTAGCGGTCGGACATGAGTACAGTGTTTTGATGCACTGTATCACTTCTTTGTTGAAACCAAATCTTACCATAACTTGGAATAAATAATCCCATCCCACTGAATCAAATGCTTTTTCAGCATCTAGACTGATTAATATAGCACTTGTCTTATTCTGAGTGATGTGGTCCATGACATGTAGTATTCTCCTTATGTTGTCCTGTGTCTGCCTATTTGGCATGAAACCAGTTATTATTGATGCATATAGTTTATAATATGTGTTAAGAATTGCAATAGGTCTATATGAACTGCATTCTTTCTCATCTTTACCCTCTTTTGGGATTACAGATATGATGGCTTCTCTCCATGATGGTATTAGACACCCCCCTCCCACAGAGTCCAGTTAAAACAGCCCTGAAGTAGAGGTGTTAGTTGTTCTCTGAAGACGTTGAACCATTCTGAAGGGAAGCCGTCAGTGCTTGTTTACTTTTAGATTTTAGATTTTTAGATATTGCATTATTCATTTCTTCAGTGGTTATTTCTGAAGTAAGTCTATCATTTTGCTCTGTCCCTATTGAGGGAAGATCAAGTGAGTTCAAAAAAATGCTCGCTTGTCTGTGCGTCTGCCTTCTCTGGTTGCTTGTGCAGATTTGTGTAATATGATTTAAATGCATTCTATATTTAATCCAATTTGCATGTAATCTTCTTGTTTTGCGGTCTTTCATTTTGAATATGGTATTCTATGCTTGTTTCCTGAGTCTCCATTCTAGTAATTGTGTTGCCTAGGAGCCTGATTCATAATATTGTTGTTTCAGGAACCTGAGATTTGTCTCTACTTCTTCGCTATAGATCTGGTCAGTTTCCTGTTTTACCTTTTGAATCTCTCGTAATATAAGAGGGTCTCTGTAATGACGACGAGATCATTCTAAGTTTCTTATTAAAGTTTCCTGCAATTTCAGCCGTTTCTGTGCTTCAATCTTTTTCTAGAGAGATGATGTGGCTATGATCTTTCATGTAGCAGGAGATACTTCCCCGTTATCATTATTCTCCAGATAGACATTCGATTCTGTCTTTATTGGTTCCTTGAATGCTGGATCATTCAGCACAATTGTATTAAGCCTCCATAGAGTATTTATTGGTTTGCTGTCAAGGTGTAGAGTAAGGTAAACTCCATTATGATCTGATAAGTCGCGCTACCCGATCCTACAATCCTTAAGTCTATGTCCATCTGCATTGTCCATGAAAAAGTTGTCTAACCCTGGAGTATTCAGTGTGGCGGGCTGTCATGTGGATGTCACGCCATACATCAAGCAGTCCTAAATCCTGCAATATCCTATTGATCTTTTTAGAAACTAGGCTAATTTTCTGTTGATTTTGCTGTCCAATTTTGAGTTTAAAATCGTGTTAAAATACCCTCCACAGATAAGAGTGCCAGAGGTTTCTCTGGCAATTAAATCAAACACCTTCCTGTCATTCCCCGGGGGCGCGTATGCATTAAATAATGTAACTTCCTTGTTATCCAGTTTACATTTAACAAGTATAAATCTACCCTCCTTGTCTTTTATTTCTGAAATAAACTCAAAATGAACTGAATTTGGGATCAAGATTGCAATGCCCCTTCTACCCATTTTGTAAGAAGATGAAAAGGTTATTCCTATATCCCATTTTCTTGAGTTTCTCGTGTTCAGGAGTGGAGAAGTGAGTTTCCTGCCAGAATGGTATGTCAACCCTCTCCTGTTTCATCTTTGCTATTACCTTACTTCTCGTGATGGCACTCCCCAGTCCGTTAACATTGAGATGTATTGCCTTAAATTCCGGATGATGCATCGATATAAATACAAAAACCTGTGCACTATAACTGCCTGCTTAACATGAGCCTAAAAAGTAAACCGAAGTGGGAAAATATTTTGGTTTTAGGACTCCCATGTCAGAGGACTGTCTCTTGCCTCTGGAGTTTGAGGGGATGAGCCTGTCCGCTGGAGAGGCCCCTCGTTCAGATATGAAAATGCGTAGTGCAGTTGCAAACAAGACCTGTTAGAACCTGAACATTTAAAAGGTACCTATTTCATTGCGTTCACACATCGGTTAATTACAAGTGAAAACTATATAGGTCATGTGTAAATATCATGAATCCTCTCCTTGATATGCCCGTCTGTCACCCTGTTGTCAATGTGTTATTAACGTGACCATACATAATGTGTCCATAAAGAACACATACCTATGGCTCATCACCTTTGCTCAGCATTGGGGGAAAATAGGGGAGGCATTTCACCTATTGCAATGTCAACCGTAACAACCCAGTATGTCTTACCAGCTCGCGGGAACTCTTAAGTCTGTTAAATCCGATTCAGTGTCTTCTATCTTCTTGTTGGAAATGCCTGAGTCTCTCTCGCATGTGAACGTCCTCTGGCCGAGGTGATTTCCCTCTTATTCCATGACTCTACTCGCCGACAACGATCCATGGGAGGGCCTGCACAAGTCTTTCCACCGGTGAAGACGCCTTTCTCCTGGCGGAGAACTCCACTGGGATGCACCTCGACTTCAGGTCCTCAGCCGCCTCGTCTGCATGCTCGTATGTAACCGGGCCATTATCCAGAAACACCCACATTTTTTTGCCGGGAATGGCGTTCGGAAGCGAATAGCTTTCTCTTTAAGTGCTTTCTTGATGGGTGTATTCCTTCCTTCTTCTCAGTATCTCTCCCGCGTTGTCCTGATCCAAGAACACTCGTTGGCCTGGAAGTTAACAGGCTATTTCCAGGCTGCATGTAAGAGCTTCTCTTTGACTGAGAATTGTAGGAATCGTACTCCTATGGATCTTGGTGGGGCGCCGCTGGGGGGGGGGGGTTTGAGGCCAGAGCTCAGTGTGCTCTCTCGATTCCCAGGTCAGTGTCGTCTTCCAGTATTTCTTTGAATAGACCCTCCACGAAATTTGGGCATAGAGTATTTTTCTGCGCCCTCTGCCACGGAATAAAGTCTAATGGTGTTTTGACGTGAAAAACCTTAGAGTTCTGTCACTTTTGCCTGTAGTGCGTGATGGCTTTTGATACTTTTCAAGTATTTCCTTGACTGCAGTGCTCCATGTGTTTGTTTCCCCAATGCGCTGTTATGCATCCCCCATTCTTGTAGATATGCTGTGAAGTTCTTATTTGTTTTATTTGAGTTTCTGGTTAATGTCCTTCTTGAACTCATTTAGTTATTTTCGTACATCTTGTCGAAGTTTCTCTCGCAAGTCTGTGAGCGCCACGCTCAATTCCTCCTTTATCACCTCACGAAATGAGGGTTCTATTGCAGCTGCTAGCTTATTTGCGCCATCATTAGCCATCTCTGTTTTGTCTACGATTACACAGTGGCAAGAAAAAGTATGTGAACCCTTTGGAATTATCTGTAATTCTGCATAAATTGGTCATAAAATTAAATCTGATCTTCATCTAAGTCACAACAATAGACAAACACAGTGACCTTAAACTAATAACACACACATTATTGTATTTTTCTTGTCTATATTGAATACATTGTTTAAACATTCACAGTGTAGGCTGGAAAAAGTATGTGAACCCCTAGGCTAATGACTTCTCCAAAAGCTAGTTGGAGTCAGGAGTCAACTAACCTGGAGTACAATCATTGAGACGAGATTGGAGATGTTGGTTAGAGCTGCCCTGCCCTATAGAAAACACTCACAAAATTTGAGTTTGCTTTTCACAAGAAGCATTGTCTGATGTGAACCATGCCTCGAACAAAAGAGATCTCAGAAGATTAAGATGAAGAATTGTTGACTTGCATAAAGCTAGAAAGGGTTACAAACGTATCTCTAAAAGCCTTGATGTTCATCAGTCCACAGTAAGACAAATTGTCTATAAATGGAGAAAGTTCAACACTGTTGCTACTCTCCCTTGGAGTGGCCATCCTGCAAAGATGACTGCAAGAGCACAGCGCAGAATGCTCAATGAGGTTAAGAAGAATCCTAGAGTGTCAGCTAAAGACTCACAGAAATCGATAGAACATGCTAACATCTCTATTGACGAGTATGTAAAACACTCAACGAGTGGTATTCATGGGAGGACACAACGGAAGAAGCCACTGCTGTCAAAAGAGCACCTGTGTAAGGTCCTGGGTGTCGTGAGGGTGAAATCAGACGCAGGAAAGCAGAGTTCAATAAAGTGCTACTTTAATGCACACACGGTGAACTACGGTCAACCCACTTACGGGTGCTCAAACCAAATGCCCCAGACACAGGGAAACGAAAACAGTCTAGCACTAAATACACAAACATGTACGTCTAATGCAAACACCAGGGTTACAATAATCAATCCCGCACAAAGAACCAGGCGAACCGGCTGACTAATAAAGCCTCACTAATTATAACCAACTCAAAACAGGTGTACTCAATAAACACATAAGGAGGGGGAGAAAATAATCGGTCCGAGTCGTGACAACCTGGATATTCCACAGCGTTGCTGGCAAAATATTCTGTGGACAGATGAAACACAGATGAAACTAAAGTTGAGTTGTTTGGAAGGAACACAAAGCACTATGTGTGGAGAAATCAGGCACTGCACAGCACACCAACATCAGAACCTCATGCCAACTGTAAAGTATGGTGGAGGGAGCATCATGGTTTGGGGCTGCATCATGGTTTGGGCCTGGACAGCTTGCTATCATTGACGTAAAAATGAATTCCCAAGTTTATCAAGACATTTTGCAGGACGGGTGATGCAACAGGACAGTGACCCAAAACCCAGAAGTAAATCAACAACAGAATGAAATATGCCATCTGGAGTGACCCAGTCAGAGTCCTGACCTCAGCCCGATTGAGAAGCTGTGGCATTACCTCAAGAAAAAAAGCGGTTCACACCAGACATCCCAAGAATACTGCTGAACTGAAACAGTTTTGTAAGGAGGAATGGTCCAAAATTCCTCCTGGCCGCTGTGCAGGTCTGATCCGCAACTACAGAAAATGTTTGGTTGAGGTTATTGCTTCCAAAAGAGGGTCAACCAGTTATTAAATCCAAGGGTTCAAATACTTTTCCCACCCTGCACTGTGAATGTTTACACGGTGTGTTCAATAAAGACATGAACATGTATAATTGTTTGTGTGTTATTATTTTAAGCAGACTGTGTTTGTCTATGTTTGTGACTTAGATGAAGAGCAGATCAAATTTTATGACCAATTTATGCAGAAGTCCAGGTAATTCCAAAGGGTTCACATACTTTTTCAAGCCACTATCTTCCGCTGTCTTGTTACAGCTCCACACACTTTTCCTAATTCCTATTTCCCCCTTTTCCATTTTGTGTAAATGATTATAAGGTTCTGAGTAAATACTTGAATTTAGGGGGGAAATACCAAACCGATGTGCTGTACGAAAAACTAGGCAGCCATTTCCTAAGTTGCGTCACCGGAAGTCTCACTCATTCTTATGTTTAATAAATGTATTGTATAGAGTGTGTTATGGGCTCGCAATGATGGCAAAAGCAACATTTGAGAGTGCGCTGACCCTGGTGCTATAGGGGGTACGCAGCTGGAGGTTGAATGTTTGAAGGGTATGGGACTGTAAAAAGATCGGGAACCACTGGTCTAGATTACCAGGCAATTGTTTTGTGGACTGTGCAGTGCCATAAGGACTGCATTTTCACCTTAGCATGACATGTTTTCAAAGATGAACCAGGCTTTAGTAATTACCCCCCCCCCCCCCCCCCTCTCTCTCTCTCTCCCTCTCTCTGTAATTTAAAATATCAGAGAGCACCCACAATATGAGCAGAGAGACATCAGGGGCCACACACAAATACACACACAGTAAAACACACACACACACACATCACAGCCCAGTGCCCCGGTCACCCTGGCTGGCACTCAGGTATTCATAAAAAAATCCAGCTTTTGAAGCATTGGAACATGTACTGTATAATGACACTGTTTAATTATGTTGTTACAGTATGTTCCGGCTGCTAGTATTGTACATTGTACAGGATGTTTATGTTTGCGTCTCAAATGGCACCCTATTCCCTATGTAGGGCTTTGGTCAAAAGTAGTGCACTATAGGGTATACAGTGCCATTTGGGATGCAGAGTAGGCCTATGTTATCCTGATTAAAGTGATTAATGAAATAAAAAACAAACGACATTCTAGTCTACCCATATACAATCACTGTGATTTGAACTAGGACGTTCAGCTAGAAACAACCCACTTGACTTTCTCGAACATGATAATGAATGTGTTTTTGGAGGATTCATTTGGGAGGTCCTCTGTAGCAGACTAACTACAGCACCGGAGACAAGCGGATACAACACCATACAAAAAGTACTTCTTCTGAAGTCTCCAAGTGCAGTAGAGAACGAACTCTACCTGATTAAGCTGATACGCATGGACAGAATTCTTTTCTCATGGACCTCAGGATTCTTTAGAATCAAAGTGAATTAGTGAGAATGGTGTTTGAACAATATAGTGTGCTCCAGGGGGAAGTTTCGGTGCAGAGCTAGAATTATCTTCTCCACCCCCAGTCCTAGCCTTAACCATTAGTGGGGGAAATGCTAAACAGACCCAAGGTCAGTGACTAGGGACAACTTCACCAAACACCAATATTACTGTAGCTGTTATATATTACTGTTTTAACCATGGATCACCACCTGCTGTTTAGCAGGTTTGTATAGTAAATCTCTCCCACCAGGAAGTGTCCTCAGTGGGCCGGCGTAGCTTAGTGGGCGACAAGCTGAGTTCAGAGGCACTTCACCATCCAGCCAGTCCCAATAAAGAGGAAGTCATCACGTCTAGGCAGATCAAAGGGATAGCAGAGAGTAGCAGAGAGAGAAGGTCAGGTTGGTCTAAGCCTGCGTAGCCAATGGCTCCCTTTTGCCTATATAGTGCACTACTTTTGACCAGGCTCTGGTCAAAAGTAGTGCACTCTGTAGGAAATAGGGTGCCATTTGGGATGCAATATATCGCAGACGGATGCGTGAGGTAGCATCAGGAGAGGCTCCCTACTAAGTGGTGTATTACCAGAACAGAAGCACAGCAGGGATGGCTAGGACTGCATCCCAAATGACACCCCATTCCCTTCATAGTGCATCTAATGTGGGCCCTGGTCAAAGGAGTGCACTATATTGGGAATAGCCATCCATTTGGGACACAACCGGGGTCTGGGTTTCATACAGAACAGATAAGCCCAGGACAGAACCCTGTCTTCGCGCCATAGGGCACAACCCAAAAACGAATAACAAAACTTCAGGGAAGGAGTCTGTAAAATCTGTAGATTGTGACCTGAGAATGTTTGAAAGAAAAGTTAGTGTACTGGAATAGGGAGACATAGAGTTTTCAAACTCTAACACAAACTTTTAGGAAGAGAATACAAGAAGAGCTTTGGTCACACTTTCAGAATAACAAAATGCTAATTGAATGACTAATACCTGATTTTTGAATGAACTATAGAGGCCTATTTCTTCATGCAGGATGCTTATGTGATCAAGCTTCTTCCCGTCAACACTCAGAATAAATGTGCTGTGATTATGCTATTACAGGGGAATGCCATCGGTCATGGATTGCGGCTTAAGCTGCTCATTCACAACAAGGTTTATCTTTTCTACCACACCCCTGTTTATTCATCCCTTGTCATTTCTACCCTTATCAACAGACTGTACATTTGGTGCTTGGAAAAACCAATCAGAAAAAAGTGAGGGAGTTAAAAAAAACATATGTAGGCCACACCCCCTGCCCTGTCTCCTGGCTGGAATGAATGCAGCGAGCGCTGGGTGAGTGTGCCTCGTGCCAAGGCGCGGCCAGGCCCGCTGTACCTGATCCACTGCCAGCATTGTGCGGGCACCGTGCCAACCGCCCTCTCTCCCTTCCCCTCTCTCTCTCTCTCTCTCTCTCTGTCTCTCTCTGGCTCTCATTCCAACTATCTATTCATGCACTGCTTTCCATTTAAAACAGGCTTAGAATTTTAAATGCTTAAGTCCTGATGTGGGAAGAGAGAGGGTGAGGGTGGAATTGATGTAGTGGAAAATAGTATTCAGACTCAGTGCTTGTATGTTAGAATAACTAAGCATAACTCTGAGTTCTGGGTCTTTCAGATCACTGAAGTATGTAAGAGAGTAAGGCTCATAGAAATATAATAATTTTTCTAACAGGGATTCTGTATTTATGGTAAGGCAGTATGTGGGCCCAGTTCATAGCGTCTTTGAATGGTTTGTAGGCCAATGCTAACCAAGAGATAGGCCTATAAACCACTCAAAGATGATATGGCCCACACACTGCCTTATCATTGAAATACAATCCCTACTATAAAAAATATGTATATATATCATATTTCGAATATAGGGCATTAATTAATTAGATATAATGAATCAGGTCGTTAATACATGGTAATTAATGCATAGTGGCTCATACCCTAAAAACAAAAATGTACAGCACTTCTCTTCTGCTATTCGACCATCACTGGCGCTGTCCAGTAGACGCGTGGTGCTGATATGCAGTCGGGGCGCTGTCCAGTAGAAGTGGGGCTGAACTTCGAGTTCGGGCCGGCTTGGACACAGTTGCTATGGGATTTCTTCCCAATAAATGATATGTTTAGGCACTATCAATCAAGTAACGTCCTCTGACATTATTGAAATGTTTCTACACTATAGGACATAAACTATGCTCAGTACAGATGAAACAATGTTGTGTTTGATATGTATGTGTGTGATTTTGATTATTTCCAGGAAATGCATTAACAGATACAGCCTGTACTCTATCCTAAAAATCAACACACACACACGCCACCTGTGAGCATCCCAGTATGCTAGTTTAGGGAGGGCTGCTTGAAGAAACCACATTATTAGATGTTTATTGGGGATAGATTTCAGATGTAGTTTTATTTTTCGGGACATTATTTTATTCCAGCGATATAACGCACATTCTAGTCTCAAAATCATTTGGAGGGAATTTACGACGCATCCTGCGCTCACTCTCTACTTCTCTCACACTCGCTCTCGTTATTTCTCTCTCCATCTTCCGTTTTATTCTACCAGTATAGAATAACTGTGCGCATGATGGTGATCATCTACAAGTTTGGGTTTGAGGACAGTCGATAGTGACTTGTGATCTCTAAGGACTTTCTTTCTAGGGTAGATCCCATATGCTATTCTTTATCAGATTTAAAAGGACATTGTTGACGAAGTACATATTTCCAGTGTTTTTCTTTGCCTGGGAGCGTAAACGATTCACACATCCTCTACCACAGTTGAATTAGAGGAGCTTTACGACGTTGCGGTACACGTGATTGCATCTTTCAGTCCTTTATAGCAATCATATTGGAGATCATACTGCGATTTCAGGATGCCAAACCTATTCTCCTGATTCTCCTGAACTAGCCTATTACTTCTACAAATATCACTAAGAGGTGGGTTATTTTTGGAATACGAAACATTTAATTGCGTCACATGGGAGTTCCCAAGCGTTAAACTGCGAACCTCAAGAAGATGCTACCTTTTTTACGCACCGGGTGCATAGCTATATGAGAGCTTTTGCAATGAGAGGTTCGTTCTCAACATGTTTTTTTCCAAGGATTACACGTGGAGAGAGGCGCTTCGTGAGAGGAAGACCCGGCTGGTGAAATTACTTTTGATTTTTGTGAGAGGGTATCGCTCTGTTCAATGGCTCCGGTTTTAAGGTTGACTAAACGTACGGATGCCAACCCCTGGCCAAGGATGTCTTCAACTTTCTGGGTTGTGATACTGTTGACGAGTCTCTTAATCGTCTACTGCGGTAAGTCCTCTAGCTCTGGCTCGTTTTCCCTTTCCCGTTTTCATATTGGTTCATATTGAGAAAGTGCTGCTGCGGTAGACTATAGGGTGACCGTGGTGTCACTGTCTACTGCTTTGACATGAAAAATATGCGACAGCAATATCGGAAATCACTTCAAGGGTTATTGGTTTTGTCATTGCAGTCGAACTAATATCGTTTCAAAAGTAGGCTATTGGATAACAGTACCGATCTCATGCAAGAACGCGCCCACTCACGTATGCACAATTACACACACCCTTGCCCACACACACACATACGCGCACACACACACACGCACACACACACACACACACACACACACACACACACACACACACACACACACACACACACACACACAGGCAACAAATAATTTACTTATAAGGACACAGTTTATAATAAGAGTAGCACACTCACTGTTGGATGTGTGGAATTGTCAAGTTGGCGGCTTACTTCAGTACCATCACCCTGTGGAAAGGGCAATCATGCGTCAGCCACTGTTTGTGCTATTAGATCACTGCCGTATTTCACCTGGTTGCAGTTGGATTGCACTGGACTGTGATAGACTCATTAGGTGGAAGCTTCCTCATCATCACATTTAAATGAAGAGAATGCCATGAATGAAAAATCTACATTTCGTCTTTATTTTTTTCTTTATTATGATCTTCATTTAGCCCACCCAGGTTAGTCTCATTGAGATAAAATGTCATCTTAGAGAGAGACATTCATTCAGCCCTAACTCATCTGTGTATTCTGACCACGAAAGGATAGCATGCCATGCCAGTATTATTCACTTGAGAGAGATCTCCAGCTGGCTCTATGGGTTATGGGTGAATATGTATGGGAAAGGAAGCATTAGTGGTGCATTAAACGCGATAAGCTTATTACAAGCTAAGCTATTTTATTAGCACTTAAGCTAATGACTAACAATAATTCCGTTGTCTAGGGGCCACATTTACCACAACAACAGATCCCTCCTCTTCGCTAGAATTTCATTGAACATTCTTGTAATTTAGTAGAGCTTCTTATCCAGAGCGAGTTACAGTAGTGAGTGCAAACATTTTCCTACTGGGCCCCCGTGGGAATTGACCAACAACCCTGGCATTGCAAGAGCCATGCTCTACCAACTGAGCTACACGGGACTCATTTCCTCTCCTCTTCCAGAGTCTTAGGTTCATTATAGGCTGCAGCAAAAGCCGAGGAGGGAATTGAATCTCTTTTTTCATTTTCTTCTCTTTTGTCTTGAGAATGAATTGAGAATGTGTTTCGATCACATAGAGACTGTGACTGTTTAATCAGTGGCCAGTCTTTCTCTGGATGTTCCAGATCAGTGTGTGTCTGTGTGTGTAAACGTGTGTGTGTGTGTGTAGCAACTCTTCCTCGGTGGAAACCTAACATAGCAGGTGTAAAAGAAAAGCCTGAAACTAGATTCCCCACATATTCTGGTATTGACAAGATTTTAAAAAAATGTAGAGGGAGGTTCTCTTCTGCAATGTTGGCTGTTTGCTCTGGTCAGCCGTCTACAGAGCCATACTGATCCTCCCTACTGTTAAACAGCTGTTTGCCTCTAACTTGATTTTACACTTGTTTCCTGTGTCCCTTTCCTTGATGATTTCTTCTTTCTCACTTTCTCCTCTCTGTCTCGTCCCTTTTGTCCTGACCTACATTTTTTGTCCATTTCTTCCCTCCTGGCTTGTCTTTTCTACCATGGTCTGACTCCTTCCGCTGTCCCTTTCCTTGTCCTGGCTTGTCCCTCTTGTCTGTCCTTTCCCGTTTCCTGTCCAGTCCCGTCTCTCTCGTCCTAGGCTGCCTCTACCCTACTCTCCTGTCCACCTTCACCTGTTTCTTCTGCACTCTTCCCCCTATCCAAAATGGTTTCTGAAGCAGTGCCCTGACCTACTTGTGGTCTCTGACATGAATCTCAGAACCTGACTGGACTGGCTGACCAACAGATGGCATGCTTCTCTACTGTGAGTCACAGAACAGAAACATAGCCAGAGCTGATCGATAATTGTTATGCTGGGTATGAGATGAAAGTACAGCGTGTGTGTGATTACATCAGCTGGATGAGAGGGTTTGGACTAGGGCTGGGCGGTGTACTGTATTTTACCGGTAGTGATGCACGGACCGGTATGGGTTTTTACTTTACCTTCTATAACGATATTTCAGTGTTTGTTAAATGTGATACGCCACTCTGGCACGTGTTATGTCAGTTTTTTTAGTTGACTCCGTTTGCTACTCGTGTCGTCTCTCTCTCTCTCTCTTTCCTCCGGCATGTCGCTTCCCCATGCGCATCCCACACCAAGCCCTGCCCCGTCACTCAGGTTGTTGCTCAACCAAACAACCACGGAGTCACGAGCAATTGCCATGCCGTCACACTGTATGCATGGTCAGATGCAACAAGATGTTAACAACAAAGTTGATTTCCACTTTGGTTCTTAATATAAATCCACAAGCGTTCTATATTTACACAATTAGTTAGTGTGTCTTACTGTCTGCAAACAGCTAGTTTGTCTTTTCTTAGCAAGTTGTGGGTAAAATAAATTGTGTTAGCCACTAATGTAAGTAAGCTGGCTAGCTAGCTTGCTAAATGTACAAATAGTCAAAGCAATCGTAGCTAGCTCATACAGCCTGATACCAGTTCTGGTGTAGGCAAAGATCACCATGTTGTTTGTGCAAAAGCATAAATATGTTAGCTTGCGCTAGCTACATGAAATAAGAGAAAACATGTAATCTAACATCTAATTAGTGTCCTCTGGGAAACCCTGACCAACACTTTGGTTCCTACTCTTTCACAATAGTTCCTCCCTGGCTTCTTCATTCATTGTCATGTCAAATAACAATATATTCAAAGTGCTGCCCACTCCACTGAGTATGCAAACCATTAGGGACACCTGCTATTTACATGACATAGCCTGACCAGGTGAATCCAGGTGAAAGCTATGATCCCTTATTGATGTAACCTATTACATCTACTTCAATCAATGTAGATGAAGGTGAGGAGACAGGTTAAAGAAGGATCTTTAAGCCTGGAGACAATTGAGACATGGATTGTGTATGTGTGCCATTCAGAGGGTGAATGGGTAAGACAAAATATGTACGTGCCTTTGAACGTGTTATGGTAGTAGGTGCCTGGCGCACCAGCTTGGGTTTGTCAAGAACTGCAATGTTGCCGGGTTTTTCACGCACAACAGTTTCCTGTGTGTATCAAGAATGGTGCACCACCCAAAGGACATCTAGTCAGCTTGACACAACTGTGGTAAGCATTGGAGTCAACAAGTGCCAGCATCTCTGTGGAATGCTTTTGACACCTTGTAGAGTCCATGCCCTGGCAAATTGAGGCTGCTCCGAGGACAAAAGGGGGTGCTACTCAATATTAGGATGGTGTCCAAATTTTTGGGACACTTAGTGTATATTCCAGCTATAGATGATTCCAACAGTTCACCATTTAATTAGGCCTAGATATTGTGCCCATATCATGCACAGTGGCACAGTGTGCAAATGCTAACAAATGAGTGCAGGAAATGACGGAATTCATGAAATTGTTGTTGGAGTTGGATTGAACAAAATAAAACAATCAGAATGGAGAAAGCCCCATTGAAATCACATCTAATTTGTGTGGCCACCCTAGGGTCATGAACTACTCATGAAGCATATTTAGAACGTTTACTATTCAAAAACATAAAATACCGTCACACTGTAAAGAATGTTACATATATATATATATATAATTATATGATATTTTGGCCATATCGCCCAGTCCCCAGGCATTATAAAACTTCAGATAATGTTTGTCAGGAAATGGCAGCATGAAAATAAGGACAATCTAGCCATATATAGCTTGGCAAAATGTTTTAAGGCAGTACTTGTTTCTGAAAATCCTGTTACTGAAGGCATATCTATAATCCGTAACTCCTTGTATAATCCCGATTGTATAATGTGTGGCTATCTGTGTAGAAACCATCTGAGCCCCCCCCCCAAAAAATCCAAACTGGGACCTATAACACAGCAGAGTTATAGGTGCCAGTTTGGAGATATCCACACATTATACATTCCGGATGGACGGACAAGGAGTTACAGATTATAGACATGCTTTCAGTAACAGGGTTTTTGGAAACAATTACCCCCTAAAACAATTAGCCAATTATTTTCCAGGCTCTTCATTGTAGCCATCTAGGACATCCATGCGAGGTGTCCAACAGTATATAGGGCTAAAGAGAATCTAGTCTATGTTGTAATTGGCATATATTAAAGAGCAATGTCATCTTACTTCGTGTATTATTGACCATAAACACACACACACATACCAGTGCATGCTCCGCGTGACACCTATTTTCTCACGAGTATGACCATAAGCGGCAGAGAGGAAATAAATGGAAGGTCTATGATTATGACTGTGACTCATATGGTAACTGTCTCTCACAATTACCGTCTCACTGTGAGATCTGCACAGACGCAGCTGAGAGTGAGAGAGAGAGAGAGAGAGAGAGAGGGAGAGGGAGAGAGAGAGAGAGAGAGAGGGAGAGAGAGAGAGCGAGAAAGTTAGAGAGGGAGGAGAGAGTGAGGGAGTGTGTGCTTGTGTCTGTGTGTGTGTGTGTGAGAGAGAGAGAGAGAGAGAGAGAGAGAGAGAGGGAGTGTGTGCTTGTGTCTGTGTGTGTGTGTGTGTGAGAGAGAGAGAGAGAGAGAGAGAGAGAGAGAGAGAGAGAGAGAGAGAGAGAGAGAGAGAGAGAGAGAGAGAGAGAGAGAGAGAGAGAGAGAGAGAGAGAGAGAGAGAGAGAGAGAGAGAGAGAGAGAGAGAGAGAGAGAGAGAGTGTGCTTGTGTCTGTGTGTGTGTGAGAGAGAGAGAGACACACACAAGGCTGCACACTAGAGATGACACTTCAGCTTAATTCACCAACAGCATGTCAAAGACTGGGGTTAGTTCATTCCCATGGACGTCCTGACTCCGTTTAAAAGATGTCCTTAGTCACTGTTAATATTTATAGTTTTTAAGTGATTGCACACACATATATTTAGTTATAGAGACAGTTTTTATAAGTGCACTGTAGCTCCCTCCTCTGGATGTGACACGAGATGCGTTTGTTTGTTTGTTCCAGTGATATTATGTTTACTCATTCATTGGCTCTGCTTGTTGGCGTTGAATTGCTAACGATGAGGCCATAGAGATAAAAGTCTAAACGCCAATAACGTTAGCCCAGTGCTAGTTAGAACCATAGGAACGTGTGTGACTGGGGTCCTCTGTGGGGTTAATACGTGAATATCAGTCAGATGGTTGTGAACGTGCAAAGTAGAACAAACGCTGGGCCATTAACAAGCTGTACTGGGAGGTTAGGTCGGGATGTTGATGCTGCTGGATCATTATCACTGCATGTATCTGAATGGGAAAAGCGTGTTGGTGTGTGTGTGTGTGTGTGTGTGCTGTTTCAGTGTGTTGTGTGGGAGACTGTCTATAAGTAGGATCTCAGGAGCATATTGTTTCTCAGGGTGCTTACGCTGATTGCGAGAGAGATCAGAGAGGGAGAAGGTGGGTGAAGGGAAGCCTGTACAGTTTGTCCCTTCTCCCCTGCTGTACCTCCCACCCTCAGGGTCAAATCCAGCAGTAGCAGATGAATCATGTCTGGTCCTGATGTAACACCTGCTGCCAGAGATAGGCCCGGCAGCACCACCAGCCCCTGTAACACACCACTATGAGTCACTACCGCCCCACACATCTTCAGTAGTCATTACAGCCCACCACACATCCCCATTCACTTTAGACACCCACTGACTCACACCCACATTCTCAGCATACACGTCACTCAGCACACTGCACACCCGGCTCACTCCAACACCAGCACACACACCCCCACAAATATCCCACTGTCTTAGATGAAGCATCTTCTAATGCTCTCTGTTCTGTTTGTTTATCTACACGTCCTTAGTCTGCTCTACCCGAATCGATAATATTGTACTGGCCTTCCAACGGTGCATGGGGAACACAGCCTTCTGTAGCCTTGTAACGGTTGTTTTCGTCGTCTGACGACGAGTATGAAATATTGGACCAATATGGTATGTGTTCATGATGTTTCATGATGTTTTATTACTGAACACTGAAATACAAAAGAACAACGTGAAAAAAAATGAAACAGCTCCGTCAGGTGCAAACCACACTAAACAGAAAATAATCACCCACAAAACACAGGTGGGAAAAGGCTACCTAAGTATAATTCTCAATCAGAGACAACGAACGACACCTGCCTCTGATTGAGAACCATACAAGGCCAAACACGTAGAAAATATAACATAGAAAAAGGAACATAGACAACCCACCCCGACTCACGCCCTGACCAACCTAACACAAAGACATAAAAAATAAAAAAAAACTAAGGTCAGAACTTGACAAGCCTCCTGTAGCCTCAGCACTGTAGACTCAGCCCTCAGGGTGTTCATGGAGAAAACCCAGTAGGATATCATCTGATAACCCCCTGATACCTAGCCTGAGAAACTTGCCTGAGACATCAATGTGTTTGAAATCGCTGCAGTAAGATGAAAAGGAACTGCCCTCAAAATCCAAGCAGTACTAGTAGGTAAACAAGCCTGCATTTGAACATCTTATTATATTTCTGGCGTTGCACGAAGGGCATTTTTCTGAGTATAGAAATTGAGCCACTGTCCACGTGCACATCTATAACTATCAAGACGTGTTGAAGTTTTCACCAACAGAAAGGAGAACGAAAGAACATAATGCATCTCTGTGTGGGAAAATGGAGCTACTTGACCAAATGGTGTGACCATGGGTGTCATACAGGACTTGGAGAAAGTTCCCCAGCTCTGTGGTGTTAATGTATGTATCACAGATGGGCCAGAGAAATGTTGGCAGAAGATGAGGATTTTGTGACTCATAAAACATTGTTAAGTGATGAAATCCTAGTTAGTATATAATGCATGAGCAGCGTGGTAACCGATGACGTAGTTATCTGCTGCTGATACTGTTCACGTCCGTTAGCTGATGATCACTTTGATGATTTTGTCTTTGATATTGATTAGCCTCGTGATATTGGCGGGATGTGGCTCAAATACTGTGGCGTTTCCATTGCCTGCACTACCAGAGTACCACCGATGGAGTCCAAGTCTGATCAAATTCCTTAACGATTATCTTCAACAAACTATCCCTTTGATGATGCTCAAATAAGTTCACCAACATGATCAGATATGTCTTTGATATTGCTGGACGTAGCTCAAATATATCGGAATATTGATTGTTTCGAATGGCGTATAAATCCAGTCTTCTAGAGAAGTAATGATCCTGTTTCTTTGGTCCAGGATAAAAGTAAAAACAAAATTCATTCAGAGAGACAACACAACATTCTATGTTGTTCTCTGTGTAATGGGAAAAACCAATGATTATTGCCTTCTCAATCTGCTCTTCCAATACCTCATACCTGGTAACACCAAGGACAAATAAAGACACGCTATTCAATTACAAGCCCAGTGTCCATCTTCTACATATCACCATCTTGTTCATTGGCTCCATCTGCTCCAACAATTCACGTTGGGAAACACCCAGGAGAATAGCTTTAATGAAATAAACCAGCATGACAATCCATCTCTGTCACCACGGTTGTTTATGTTTACAGATTACCACGACAAACAAACACAAACAAACATAACAAATGGGAGGGGTTGAGGGTTGCTGAACGATGAAATAAAAGATTTAAAAAGATAACTAGGGTAAAATGTACCATGTCTGCAAAATGTATGTAGTCTGTATAAGCTGGAAGTACAGTGCCTTGCGAAAGTATTCGGCCCCCTTGAACTTTGCGACCTTTTGCCACATTTCAGGCTTCAAACATAAAGATATAAAACTGTATTTTTTGTGAAGAAACAACAACAAGTGGGACACAATCATGAAGTGGAACGACATTTATTGGATATTTCTAACTTTTTTAACAAATCAAAAACTGAAAAATTGGGCGTGCAAAATTATTCAGCCCCTTTACTTTTAGTGCAGCAAACTCTCTCCAGAAGTTCAGTGAGGATCTCTGAATGATCCAATGTTGACCTAAATGACTAATGATGATAAATACAATCCACCTGTGTGTAATCAAGTCTCCGTATAAATGCACCTGCACTGTGATAGTCTCAGAGGTCCGTTAAAAGCGCAGAGAGCATCATGAAGAACAAGGAACACACCAGGCAGGTCCGAGATACTGTTGTGAAGAAGTTTAAAGCCGGATTTGGATACAAAAAGATTTCCCAAGCTTTAAACATCCCAAGGAGCACTGTGCAAGCGATAATATTGAAATGGAAGGAGTATCAGACCACTGCAAATCTACCAAGACCTGGCCGTCCCTCTTAACTTTCAGCTCATACAAGGAGAAGACTGATCAGAGATGCAGCCAAGAGGCCCATGATCACTCTGGATGAACTGCAGAGATCTACAGCTGAGGTGGGAGACTCTGTCCATAGGACACCAATCAGTCGTATATTGCACAAATCTGGCCTTTATGGAAGAGTGGCAAGAAGAAAGCCATTTCTTAAAGATATCCATAAAAGTGTCGTTTAAAGTTTGCCACAAGCCACCTGGGAGACACACCAAACATGTGGAAGAAGGTGCTCTGGTCAGATGAAACCAAAATTGAACTTTTTGGCAACAATGCAAAACATTATGTTTGGCGTAAAAGCAACACAGCTGAACACACCATCCCCACTGTCAAACATGGTGGTGGCAGCATCATGGTTTTGGCCTGCTTTTCTTCAGCAGGGACAGGGAAGATGGTTAAAATTGATGGGAAGATGGATGGAGCCAAATACAGGACCATTCTGGAAGAAAACCTGATGGAGTCTGCAAAAGACCTGAGACTGGGACGGAGATTTGTCTTCCAACAAGACAATGATTCAAAACATAAAGCAAAATCTACAATGGAATGGTTCAAAAGTAAACATATCCAGGTGTTAGAATGGCCAAGTCAAAGTCCAGACCTGAATCCAATCGAGAATCTGTGGAAAGAACTGAAAACTGCTGTTCACAAGTGCTCTCCATCCAACCTCACTGAGCTCGAGCTGTTTTGCAAGGAGGAATGGGAAAAAATGTCAGTCTCTCGATGTGCAAAACTGATAGAGACATACCCCAAGCGACTTACAGCTGTAATTGCAGCAAAAGGTGGCGCTACAAAGTATTAACTTAAGGGGGCTGAATAATTTTGCACGCCCAATTTTTCAGTTTTTGATTTGTTAAAAAAGTTTGAAATATCCAATAAATGTCGTTCCACATCATGATTGTGTCCCACTTGTTGTTGATTCTTCACAAAAAAAAATACAGTTTTATATCTTTATGTTTGAAGCCTGAAATGTGGCAAAAGGTCGCAAAGTTCAAGGGGGCCGAATACTTTCGCAAGGCACTGTAGAAGCCTAAGTGTTGTCGTCCATTAGTTTACTCCAAATACATGAGGGTGGTAGGGTTAGGCGAAAATAATAAAGAATGAGAAGATATTTAAGAAAATAAGAAATATATATATATTTATGGGGGATTGGAAATTATGCTGATAATTACATTGTGTTTTTGGAGAAAATCTAATCTGTTACACTATAAACTACCAGCTTGTCTGTTAAACAAGTTAAAGAGATGGATATTGTGGATATTTGTAGCTCTGTTTTCAAAACCTCGATCAGCAGTGAAACTGCAGCTTCTGAAAACTGTACATCCCCCTACTGCCTGCGTAGGGTCACCACAAGAGAGGCTTGTTGACTAGATGACACGTTAACAGATCCTTGGGGCCTATAAAGGGGTGAGAGTTGTGAAAGCGGTTCACATTAACTTGGTTTCACAGGGTAGAGTGCCGGTATCTGGTGCTGTGTTCTAGCCTAACTAAACATATCAGCTTGGGTTATGAATGACCACAATGGTTCAATGTCACTATTTTTGACATATTAAATTGAGACAGTGTTGTCTCTCGAAAGCCTCGGTCTCTCAATGTGAAAGCTGATGTAACTGACACCTATGTCGAAAAACAACAGGCTGTAATATCAAACACATGTCAGCTAGTTTGTTTACTTTCTCATAAATGTTATTGATAACGATTCAAAGCACATTTCATTAGTCACGTGCTTCGTATGTAACCATTTCACTGTCGGCCTACACATGTTTTTTTATTAAGCGTGATATGAGTGAGCAAACTAGCCTACATGTGTTTGTGTTTAGCTCTGGCATCAGTGAGTCTGTCATCAATTATAGAGATGATTTCTGGTTAAATGCTGCATGTCGCTCACATCGTGAGTTGATATGAATGTAATATATTTTTGACAGGCATTAAAACAGCATGCACAATGCATGGGTATTGACATCTCACACGGATGAGTTTAGGGCCTTTCCTGTACCTTACAAAGTTGATCATTGATAGGCATATGAGAGTGATCATTTGGTTACACAATGACGTACAACAACAGAAACACACAGGATCAAATACACCCGGGGTCCTGTCTGGACACTTGGAGAGAGAACAAGAGAAAGTCAGTTTGATTCGCTGAGGGAGAGTAAATACATTCACAGAGGACGGTTAGAGCTACTTCTCTTTATTATTGAAAAAAAGCAATCGCTTGAAGAAAAAAAAAAAAATGCCACAATGGCATTTTGAGTTCCTGGAGGGCCTTAGCCCCGTCACAGACAGACAGCTCACAGACAAACGACAGCAAACGTCTGGAGGAGGGAGGGAGAGAGAGGGAGGGAGGGAGGGAGGGAGAGAGAGAGAGAGAGAGAGAGAGAGAGAGAGAGAGAGAGAGAGAGAGAGAGAGAGAGAGAGAGAGAGAGAGAGAGAGAGAGAGAGAGAGAGAGAGAGAGAGAGAGAGAGAGAGAGAGAGAGAGAGAGAGAGAGAGAGAGAGAGAGCGCTTTCAGCAAAGAAAGAAAGAAAAAACCCATTAGACAATGAGACAAAAGCAGATGGATGAAAATGCTCAGTCCGCCGACCCACAGTTCCCCAGTCCGTCTTGGGAATAAAGTGTGAGGTAATACAATGAAGAAGTCAGATGGAGACGGAGACTAGCAGGAGTGGAGACTTCAAGAAGTAGAAACAAATATTACATTAGACGAGACAGGACCATTCATCTCTGTGCCTGAGAGGTAGTTAATCGGCAGAATAAGGAATCGTGCCTGGTTGATGCATGTTGCTGGGGCACCTAATGGTGTTGAGGTCAACTCTATTCAATCAATTGTTGCTGTCCTGCCATGGAGCCCCACACACGCTTAACACGATAACAGACCTATACTAGGAAGTTTTAATAAGTGCATTTTCGTTAAGTTATGACTGTCAGAGCTAATGTTAGGATCGTTGATCTGAAGATATTATCACAGGCTGTGGCCCTGCGACATGTTTTAGCAGTTGAAACACACGAGCTACAAATCCAGTGCAGTGTATGGTAAATGGCATCTACATACCATCTTCTATCTTACATCTACATGAATCTATATGGTAGATGGACAGCAGCACTTTACCCACAGTCGGATATGAGCAAGTGTTGAAATGTATGGCTCATTCTCAGGCCGGTGTAAAAATGGGACAGTCTGTCTTCTCTTGGCACTATGTCGTACATTGCATTACCTGGATACTCGTCTCAACGGATTGTATTACAGGAGCGATTACTGATGGACCCACAGGTCATAGGCCATTTCTGGACTGGAATCATTGGACTATGTGGTATTTCTTTATACTTAGCAATTCATGTGATTGATATGCAAATCTCAGCATGCAGTCATGCGTGGTAGGTCTTACACACAATGTCCTTTCAGAATGCAGAGTTGAGTATCGTAAGAAATTGGCATTCCACACACATTCTGGACAACTGTATGTAGTGTTATGTGTTATTATTACGAGGAATAAAGGAAAGGAAAAGGAAAAGAAAGACAGAGCGAGGAAGAAAGACAGAGCGAGGAAGAAAGACAGAGCGAGGAAGAAAGACAGAGCGAGGAAGAAAGACAGAGCGAGGAAGAAAGGGAGAGAGAGAAGAGAGAGATAAGAGAAATGATAGAGGAGAGAGAGAAGAGAGAGACAAGAGAAATGATAGAGGAGAGAGAGAAGAGAGAGACAAGAGAAATGATAGAGGAGAGAGAGAAACTGACAGAGAAACAGAGAGAGGGAAGGGATAAGACACCCCTATAAGACATTTTCTGTAAGAGAGAACCAGGAAATGAAGCCTGAAGGTATCCATTCAGCTGTAGCAGGGTAATTCCAGCTGATACTTTTCTACATGTCAAACATGGCTTGGTTAAGCCTGGCAGCTTCTGGATGGGGGGAATATCTCTCTCGCTTTCTGTGCCTCTCTCTCTCACGACCTCTCTCTCTGTCTCCCCCCCTCTCTCCCTCCTCTCTCATAACTCTCTCCCTCTGTCCCCCCTCCCTCTCTCTCTCTCTCTAACCCTTAAGCATGTGATAAAGTGTTTAATTGTAACAGTGACACTGGCATGGCATGTGAGTTATCTACAGTAAGTGGAGCACCTCGGGGTTAGCATATGGAATGCCCATTACAGTGGAACAACAAAGATCCTGTGGTTGTCCCAAATGGAACCCTATTCTCTATACAGCACACTGCGTTTGACCAGAGCATTATGGGCCCTGGTCAGAAGAAAATATGAAATAGGGTGCCATTTCCTTGATGTTAATGAGAAGCCTATGCTATAGAGTGTCAGCGTTGCCTGTGTGTGTATGTTTCTGTGTGTGTGTGTGTGTGTGTGTGTGTGTGTGTGTGTGTGTGTGCGCTGAAGAAGGATAGTTGGAAAAGCAGTTACTCCTACCATACAGAAAATTACATAATATTGATCATATTTAGCATAGAAAAACATGTCATCTCTTTAATCAACCAAAATAGGATTGTGGGGTATTATGTATAATGGTGAAATTCATTAATATGATAGTCTGCCAGATTTATCAGCCCCTCAAGTGAATCTCAGTAATGGGTGTTAGCTAACACCATTCCACTATCCAGTGACAACCAATCCCACAGATTCACACAAATGTAATTACCTCATTTGTCAACGTCGAGAGGAAGACAGCAACTAGAGACAGACAGCAATTGGTCCTTGCACTTGTCCTTCCAGTGTGGAGAAACTCTTTATTTCATAATTACTTTCTTATCCCTCCGCGTCTCCAATTTATTTAATCACACGCATAATCATTCCATAACATTCTTTCATCATTTCATATTTTTTTCCTTTTAGCCCGTGGAGGACATTCCGAGGGACGTCACTGCATCTAGATCAAAGACAACAGAACAACCCCAGTTTCTAGAACTCCCTAAGAAACATATGTATTATTCATACGAATGACATCATTTAAAAGCATGACATGAAAACAATTCATTTTGGGGTTGCTTCCCAAATGGCACACTATTCCCTAAGTATTGCACTACTTTTGACCACAGCCCTATGGGCCCCAGATCAAAGGTAGTGCACTATGTAGGGAATAGTGTGCCATTTGGGAGCAAGTATTTGTGACCTTGTAATCATTCATATTAATGCTTACGGTTATGACATCTGTTGTGGTCTGTCGTGTTGTTTCGGGAAGAGATCACAATTCGCCTGTTATTCCCTGCTAACCCTCCCTAACACAAAGGACAAATGCCGGCACGGTAGTTAGCAAGTCCTTTCGCACTGTTACGGAATGTATTAAGAATGTGTGTGTGTGTGTGTGTGTGTGTGTGTGTGTGTGTGTGTGTGTGTGTGTGTGTGTGAACGAGAGCGAGATTGCAAAAGGGTGTCAGGGGGCAATTAGGGAGAGAGAGCGAGAGAGAGGGAGAGAGAGGGAGGGAGAGGGGGGGAAGCAACTAATAATGAGTCCTAGCTGCCCTCTGTACTGTATTGGAGAGATAAAGAAAACAGGAAAATATACAGTACAAGTCAAAAGTTTGGACACACCTACTCATTTCAGGGTTTTCTTTATTTTTACTATTTTCTACATTGTAGAATAATAGTGAAGACATAAACACTATGAAATAACACATGTAGTAACCAAAAAAGTGTTAAATAAATGAAAATATATTTAATATTTTAGATTCTCCAAAGTAGACACCCTTTTCCATGATGACAGCTTTGCACACTCTTGGCATTCTCTCAACCAGCTTCACCTGGAATTATTTTACAATAGTCTTGAAGGAGTTCCCACATATGCTGAGCACTTGTTGCCTGCTTTTCCTTCACTCTGCGGTCCAACTCATCCCAAACCATCTCAAATGGGTTGAGGCCGGGTGATTGTGGAGGCCAGGTCATCTGATGCAGCACCCCATTACTCTCATTCTTGGTCAAATAGCCCTTACACAGCCTTGAGGTGTGTTGGGTCATTGTCCTCTTGAAAAATAAATGATAGTCCAACTAAGCGCAAACCAGATCGGATGGCGTATCGCTGCAGATTCCTGTGGTAGCCATGCTTGTTAATTAAGTGTGCCTTGAATTATAAATAAATCACTGACGGTGTCACCAGCAAAGGACCAAAAATAACCAAAAATCTCAAATTTTGACTCATCAGACCAAAGGACAGATTTCCACCAGTCTAATGTTCATTGCTCGTGTTTCTTGGCCCAAGCAAGTGGACCATGAAGGCCTGATTCACGCAGTCTTCTCTGAACAGTTGTTGAGAATTGTCTGTTACTTGAACTCTGTGAAGCATTTATTTGGGCTGCAATTTCTGAGGCTGGTAACTCTAATGAACTTATCCTCTGCACTCTGGGTCTTCCTTTCCTGTGGCGGTCTTCACGAGGGCCAGTTTCATCGCTTGATGGTTTTTGCAACTGCACTTGAAGAAACTTTCAAAGTTCTTGAAATTTTTCGGCTTGACTGACCTTCATGTCTTAAAAGTAATGACGGACTGTCGTTTCTCTTTCCTAATTTGAGCTGTTCTTGCCATAATATGGACTTGGTATTTTACAAATAGGGCTATTTTCTGTATACCCCCCCTACCTTGTCATAACACATCTGATTGGCTCAAGTGCATTAAGATGGAAAGAAATTCCACAAATTAACAAGGCACACCTGTTAATTGAAATGTATTCCAGGTGACTACCTCATGAAGCTGGCTGAGGGAATGCCAAGAGTGTGCAAAGCTGTCATCAAGGCAAAGGGTGGCTACTTTAAAGAATCTCAAATATAACATATATTATGATTTGTTTGAAATCTTTTTGGTTACTACATGATTCCCATATGTGTTATTTCATAGTTGGTTTGTCGTCACTATTATTCTACAATGTAGAAAATAGTAAAAATAAAGAAAAACCCTTGAATAAGCAGGTGTCACGTTCTGGCCTTAGTTCTTTTATTATGTCTTTGTTTTAGTATGGTCAGGGCGTGAGTTTGGGTGGGTTGTCTATGTTCCTATTTCTATGTTTTGGGATTTCTGTGTTTGGCCTGGTATGGTTCTCAATCAGAGGCAGCTGTTTATCGTTGCCCCTGATTGAGAACCATATTTAGGTAGCCTGGTTTCACTTTTGAGTTGTGGGTGATTATTTTCCTGTTTAGTGTTTTTTTGTCATTCACCTTTACGGGACTGTTCGTTGGTCGTTTATTGTTTTGTTCAAGTGTTCTATTACTTAATTAAAAGACATGAACACTTCCCACGCTGCGCTTTGGTCCTCACCTTCTTCCACCGACGACCGTGACAGCAGGTGTGTCCAAACTTTTGACTGGTACTGTGTATAATCTCTGGATTTCACAACTCGCTGTATCATGTCTTTGGTTGCTGTCTATGCGTTCCAAATGGGACCCATTTCAGTGTATGCCATATAGTGCACTATTTTTGACCTGAGCCCTATGGTTCAAAAGTAGTGTACTATACTCTACAGGGTACACGGTGCCATTTGGGACATAGTCTTTGTCATTTCCATAATGAGGTCACATAGGATCTCTCCACTGTGCTCCATGGAATAGACAGAGATAATTGAGTCCACTGCAAATGTCACAAATGAAAAAAAGGTTTAACGTTGCATTGCGACCTTGACGCTCTGATATTGGATATTGAGTGGATTCCGTCGTCTCCATTTCAAAAGCCACACCTTGACCTCTGATATGGGACGTAGGGAGAGAAAATAGACAGGGCCACACATGGTGAAGCCAAGAGTGAAGTGTGGGATGTTCTGGCTAGAAATAATGAATGGGATGTGGTGTTTCTTTCTGTTGGGATATACACATGGATGAATACTATGGATAGAGTGAGTCACCAGACAGAGAGAAGAGACTCATAGATGCACACAAGCATTCACAGACTGACGGACAGAAATATGCACCTACACTGTCATCATCATCCATCATCATCATCATCATCATTGCTATCTGGGGCACTAAGGTGTTAAGATGTGATCCTGAGGGAGGGAGCCGCCATCCCTATTGTCTCAGCTTGGAGGTTCGGTTGGTCCAGCCACTACTGGTCCAGCCAACCAGCATCTATTTAAAGGAGATCTCTCTTAGATTTATTGGCCAGGTTTAACTGTATGGTAAAATAGCACATTAAAGCAGATGATATCACAGTGGATGGAATGATTATGCACGCTTGCAGAAAGTGGAGGAGGCCCGCCGCAATTAAATGCAAGGTCCTGGCGAGAATACAAACGCTCATGCACCCGTGTGCATGCACGTGCACACACACACACACAAACGGACACACACACACACACACACACACACACAGGCCACTTAACCAAACCGGGACTTTTTTTTTTTTTTTAAAGGGACAAAACGCTGAGCTGCTGGGTTTTTGGAATTTCCTCTTCATGAGTATTTGTCGTAAAACAAAAATGTTTTTGCTTTGTGCTGGGTTTTCAAAGGGTCCTATTTCAGTCCTAAGTGGCTCATTTTGGGAGCGTGCGCCATGCGCCGTACTGCCAAGGGACAGCACACTTCATTTTACTCTGATTGGTTGACTAATCTCCTTGTTTAGCAGACTGTGCTACAGAATGGCTGAATGAAAAAGAGTACTGACGCTCGTTACTTCGCTAATTGCTCACCCAAATGGCTAAACCTAGCCCGGGACACTGTATTGCAGAGTACAATTGCAGTGTTTTCTGGCTAACTGGAGAGTCATAAAGACTTTATAGGGAGATGTAACAAGACTGTGACCTCTGTTTGTAAGGACATTCTCCAATACTGTACATCTAGGTGCTTGTGGCATGTTATTGCAGAGTAAAACTGCAGTGTTTACCGGCTAAATGGGGAGTCAAAAGGAGGGAGTGACTATATAGAGAGAGAAGGGCTATGATCACCGTTTGTAAGGACACTCCAACAACATGGCCATGCTAGTGCCAACCCTTTCTACTGTTTGACTGTTTCTACTATTGAACACATGCCTTGGGGTCCCTTTAAACCGACAACACAACACACACATGCTCATCAATGCACCACTCCCCACCTCTCTTCAAGATGGCCTGGACAGAGAGGGCTGCCTCGCTTCTAGTTCTTAGGAAATTTTGCAGTATTTTGTTGTTTATGTATTATTTCTTAAATTGTTAGCCCAGAAAATTGTATGTGTAATTACATACAGCCGGGAAGAACTATTGGATATCAGACCGGCGGTAACTCACCAGCAATACCTTCATTACGACCAGGAATATGACTATCCCGAAGTAGAGACTTTGTTCTCACCACCCAGGGCAATTGAACTGATTCCAGAGGCCGACCCAAAACAACGCAGATGGAAAAGGGGTACTTGGAGTGGTCTTCTAGTCTGACTTAGGAGGCCCGCACACCACCCACCGCTTCCGAGTATATTACTCGCTAATGTTCAGTCCCTGGATAACAAAGTTGACGAGATCAGGGCAAGTTTCTTTCCAGAGAGACATCAGGGATTGTAACATTTTCTGGTTCACGGAAACATGGCTCTCTCGGGATATACTGTCGGAGTCTGTCCAGCCATCTGGATTCTCAGTTCATCGCGCCGTCAAGAATAAACATCTCTCTGGGAAGAAGAGGGGGGAGAAGTATGTTTCATGATTAACGACTCATGGTGGAATTTTGTTCACCCGACCTAGAATACCTCATAATCAAATGCCGACCTATTATCTCCCAAGATAATTGACTTTGATTACGGCCATGTACATCACGGCCATGTACATCCCCCCCCTCAATCCGGTACCACGAAGGCCCTCAAGAAACTTCACTGGACTTTATGAAAACTGGAAACCATATATCTTGAGGCTGCGTTTATTGTAGCTGGGGATTTTAACAAAGCAAATTTGAGGAAAATGCTGCCTAAATTCTATCAGCATATCGGTTGTAGTACTCGCGCTGCTAAAACAGTAGACCACTGTTACTCCAACTTCCGGGATGCATACAAGGCCCTCCCCACCTTCCTTTTCAGCAAATCTGACCATGACTCCATTTAGCTCCTCCCTTACTATAGGCAGAAACTCAAACCCGTGCTAAAAAGAAAAGTAAAAAAAGAAAGTACCCGTGCTAAGGACTATTTAACGCTGGTCTGACCAATCGGAATCCACGCTTCAAGATTGTTTTGATCACCCGGACTGGGATATGTTCCGGGTAGCTTCCGAGAATAATATTGACGAATTCACTGAAACTGAGTAACTGAGTAACTGAGCTTATCAGGAAGTGTATAGGAGATGTTGTACCCACTGTGACTATTAA